>NW_004524685.1:8569916-8604559 GCF_000260255.1 Octodon degus | reverse complement strand
TTTTTTTGGGTAAATCAGTGCTCTAAGTTTTCAACCAAACAAGCCACTCAGAAGTGCAGAAAAAAAAGTCACATTGGCTCCCAAAAAGATTAGTTTTTTTTTTTTTTTTTTTTTGGATTTTACAGAGACATACATATGTAATTTTGAGTGATATAATATGTAATAGCTTTGAACAAACATTTTATCCAAACATTAGGTCTAAGCAAGAGAAATACCAGTAACTCAAATAGTATATTTTACTACTATGACATTTTTATGGGTGTGCATCTTGTTGTTTTGGTTTGGTTTGGTTTTGCTTAAAGTTATCTCACCTTTCAAGTCACGCTTATGGATCTTTTCATTTGGCAGGACGTAGGAAAGAAAGGTTTTCTCTTGAATGAATGTAAGAGTTGTGTTAAATGCCGAGCACTCAACGCCACATGACATGCATGCTACTCCCCATGAGCCTCCTTCAAAAGGCTAAGACAGAGACAAACAAGACTCTGTGTACAGGTCAAATTGCCAGCTGCTTGGGAGTGGGCATATCCACGCTCTTTCTTCACTGTCTCTTTCAGGACACTGAACTTAACAAGAAACAGAAGTCAGAAGAGGTAGAGTTTTTAGGTCCACTGTAAACATGAGCACAACCTGGAATTATGATTAATAGCTGAGGTTTGGGGCTGGATCAAGAAGGGCACTGTGTTCCCACAAACCCCCTTAAGCTTGGCAAATGCCAAAGTTAGGGTTGGCTTATCTCATCCCTGCAAAGCCTCACAGCACGATGACTGCCCAAGGAAGTGAAATGTGTACTATCCTTTGGTGTAAAACTGGAGGAACGGCTGAGAAGGAAGATACAGGTGATGGAAAGGATGAAATCAAGGCATTCATATGTTTATATTTTAATACTAGTAACAGTTAGGCCCTAGCACAATTTTCCAGCTCTTCACAGTTTTATTTCTCACTGTAAGTAAGCAATTCCTATCACAAGACATGGCAGGCAATGTAGCACAGGGTAAAGCAAAGTCATGGAGGAAGAAAGACCTGTGTTGGACCAGGTCTGCTACGGATATCTCACGGTCTTGAGCATTTTCCTTAATTCATCTCAAATCCATTGCGTGGTTAATAACATAGTTGTATGAATGCCCAACTCACTCTCCAGTGCTCTCAGCACTGGCTTTCCTATACATCAAGCATCTAGTCAGTGCTTGATACACTCTGCATTCACTGGCTCGTTATTGTGTTGGTAAAATACTTGCATTCCCAGAGCTTTACTGTTGTTACTGTCACAATCTCGTAGAGCAGCAACACACAAGAATCTTTATTTTCTCTTCCCTGTGTGGTCTGCACCTTTGGCGAAAACTCTCTTAGTGGGAAATTAAAGCCGTATAATTAACTGTGATTTGTCAGGCTCATGCATCACAGAAAATAACAAAGTTATTCTAAAATCTTCATGTAACCAGCCCTAAAACCACCCAAAGCAGATAAAAGGACAAAGCCACAGAAAAATCAATACACATCCCAAAAAGTATGTAGAGAAGGTAAATCACTCTTTTTGTGGTAGCTTCGAAAACGATGGAAGGGAAGGGTAGTATTTAGTGGTTAAGAATACTGGGCATGGGTTCTTACACATACAACTCCACTACACAGAATTTTATCTTCAAAAAGTAGGGCCTGACAGGTTTGATCCTGGGGTTTCTCGTCAACCAAAGGGTGACAAGGGATCTACGTCACAGGACTGTTACAGGGAGTACTTAGATACCACTTGGAAGTCATAGGCACAAGCTGGGCTAAGGAATTACTGTCATTATTAACAAATGTCAATCTTTTGCCCCACTCCACTGGTCAGTCGCACTGCCTCTGTTTTCTTGCCGTCTCTTTAAGTTGCCACATGGTCCCCATAGCAAAGGCCAGAAACATCTGTGTCTAGAACCCTTGAATGCAATGGAGAGCTCCCTGAGAATAAGCATTCCAGAATGTTAAAGCTATAAGCCCATTTCATGAGTCTCTGCATACGTTTACAGGAACCCTAGGCTGGGTTCCTCTTTGGAGAGAGCCCCCACATGGCTCCCAAAAGGCCCACTGCAAGCCAGGGGCCATGCGTTATGTTTTGACGTTTCACCATCAAAATTCATCTATCCGTGAGACTCAGTTCATATGACTAATCTTGTTTGATTTGGCAATGAGGTGAAATGTCAATAGGCTTCCTATTTTGACTAAAATTATTAAACACACCAAAGGGAATATTACATGTGTGTTAGTCATTTCAGAGTAAAGATGAGCCTACATCCCTGAAAAGCTCAACTACACTAATGGGATAATGGATCACCAGAATGCTTTCTATTTGAAATTCATCCTTTATTCACATTCTTGCTTCGCTTGGAGAATTATGTCACTGTTGCCAAGGTCTGGGGTTTCCTTTGCCCTGTGCCTGGATTCTCCATTGACATTAATGGGAATTTCACCTTGAGGCACAAGACAATATATGGGACTGAAATGACAATAGCAGAAGGAAAGAATACATTCTGAGCATCACGCTGCAGCGTATTGTCCTTGACTGTTTCTGTTATAGTCATTGACGGCTGCTGAGAAAGATCCATTTGGAAACCTGAAAATGTATTGTCCCTAGAGGCCAGTCTTTTAAAAACATACTTTTACCCTTACATGTCATCACAAATTACATAAAAGAATAATTATAGATCAATCTACATAATTTTAATTTTGTGGTTAGTTGATTACAAAAGCATACTCCTCTGGCACTGCTATTAGTCCTCTAGGTATGAGTGCTTCTTTTTTTCCAGTCTGAAAGAATGGCAGTTTTGACGAAAACATTGTCCATGTTTTCTTAAGGAAACATAATGCGAAATTTGCCACTTACTTAAATTTAAAGTGTGATGAACCTTTGTAGCTCATGTTCACACCTTAGTAAAAGCCTGCAGAGCCATGAGCTGCTGGAATGTAGCATTTGAAAAGCATCTATGTAAGAGAAGAAGAAACCCAAAGCCCATTTGTATGAATGACCAAATGTCAAAAATGTATTAAAGCATTTTATGGGATGTCTTGTTCATTATTTTTGCTGACTTAGAAACCTTGAAGTGTTTTGTATCCATTTCATTATCTGCAAAAGCATGGACTGTAATGGAATTTACATAAAAATCCCGCTGGAGAGTACAGTCTTTTCTGCACAGTCAGCTCTGCCTCCTAATCCAATCGTCCCCAGTGTAACTGGTGTGGCAGTTGTCACTCTCCAGCAGCAGGCTCACTTGTGTAAAGAAAAGCATGAATTTGAGCTGCAAAATGAGCAGAAGTATTTTTCTATTACTTTGGATGCTTCTTCTTGCTGCGTTTACATGGGAAGTCTAGCAGGAGGTGTTATTAAATAGCCTCAGAAATTAGCCCCAAAACAATTATCTTGGTTTAGCTATGGAAAAAAAAAAGACACCAGAGGCTTAATGAAAAGAGCATTTGAATTTTTGAGATTGAATATATCTGTTGGACACCTCTGTAGTTATTAACCCTTATGGGCAGGGTTTCAGATTTTTTATTATTTTTAATTGAATTGGTTTTGGAAAACTGCAGATTAAAAACACTTTTCTCCCCTGTGATAGTTGGGGATCCCAAGGCAAGCTGTGTAATAATGGGTACCATAAAGTTTGGTTTAAACCTCACTGAAATGGCAAGATTCAGTGTAAATTAGTATTTACATTTTATAATAGATTTATGGAAAGACTAAGCAGGGAAGAATGTCTCTAGTCTTTTCCAAGACCCCTTCCTCAAAATAATTTTCTTTCAACATCCATCACTTTATTTGAGCTTACAGGTAAATTTGCCATGAGTTAAAGCTTTCTAATACTCAAGAATATTCCACAAGTTATCTTTGCTTTTTCAGTTTTCATTCCCCCGCCATAGATAACCAGAAAGTTAACTTTCTCGGGCTTCTTTTTCTGTAATCTTTTACCATCCCAATAATTTCTGTCTCTATCATATGTACTATTTTTAAATATCTGCTGGCTCTTATCACAGCGAATCTTAGAAGGTACTTAGTCGGTTGCTTTAATCCTCCCTTCCAAGCCCTGTCCCCAACCTCACCTCCTCAGTCACCTCATCACTTTTAAAATTTCCTCTTAACTCTCTCCAATCTTCCACATATTTCTGGAATTGAGTTTATCCAACCCGAATGCACTTTTCCAGGTGCACCCTATATCATTCGCTTAGCCTGGAATGTGATGGCTCTTTGCATCCAGCCCCAGCGCTGGTGGAGTTTGTCTTTTCTTCCCCATCATTGTCAGCCTGTTGGCTCAAAGTGTTTTGGAAAGTCTCCCACTGATTCCTGAGAGAGCCTCTCCTCTGGGGCCTGGCTCTACCTGCCACTGCGTATGGAAGGATGTTAGACTAGAAAAAGAAGGTTTTGTGAATCACGCTGAAGATAAGCCTAGGCACCCCAGCCTGCTTCCTGCAGAAATTTGGAAACAAATTTCTTTCCTTGTCATTCTCATTTTTGTTTACTACATTGCGATACACAAATATAACGATAGCTTATGACATGGCTGCTGAATCTGTTAGTGCAAAGGTGGAGAAGTCATCTTAACTTAGGGCACAAATGATTTCTTAGCTGCTTTGTAGATATCTTTTATTTACTTGTTGTTGTTGTTTGCAGTACCGGGGATTGAACTCAGGACCCTGGCTTGCCACGCAGGTGCTTATTCTACTGAGCTATCTCCCCAGGCCTGTATAGGTCTTTTAAAGGTAGCTGAGAGCTAGGCATAGTGGGAAAGGCCTATAACCCCAGCATTCTGGAGGCTGAGACAAGAGGACCTCTGTGTGTTCAAGGCCAGCCTGGATTAGACAGTGAGTTCAAGGCCAGCCTGGATTAGACAGTGAGTTCAGGGTTAGCCTGAACTACATAGTAGGACCCTGTCTCAAAAACAAAAAAAAAAGAAGAAAAAAAAAGTAAGTAAATAAAAGTTAATGAAAAGCCCTGTACTGAAATGAGAGCATTCTTTATTTAATGTTAACAAGCTGAGTCAAGCCGAATCTTTGCGTTTTCACATTTTTATTCTAATTTCTTTTAACTACTTCTGACCATTAAAGTAGTTCACTGCAGATACACAATTAGGAATGTGATTTGAAACAAAAGAGAAAATAAAAATTAAATGTGATATTTCTAAATTTTAGTGATGTTTAAATTTCATTTGATGTCATTACAAAGAGTACCACTCCATATAAAAAAAATCTATATAATATCGCAAGGGCTGGCGAGATAACTCAAGGACTAAGCGCCAGCTTAGGCAAGCACAGGGACTGGGATTCGGTCCTCAGCACCACATGCCGCACCAGCCCCACGCCCAGGCACACTGAGTCAGCCACCTAGACCGGGCGTGGTGGCACACGCCTGTAATCTCAGTGCTGGGGAGACTGAAAACAGGAGGATCACTATGAGTCCATGCTGTGTAGTGAGACCCTGTACCAAATATATTATATATCCTTATAATCGCAGCTAGTATGTGGAATCAGGCTTCACCAAAATCAACTACAAGCCACTTTAGGCAGTGCAGGGAAAGATTATGCAACACCTGTGGATCAGTAAAGTAAGAGACTGGGAAAAAAAAATGTCCTGCCTGCCCCACATTGTATACGTTAATATAAGATATACCTTACTGAAAGAATCAAAGGGCCTTTCAATTACATGAAACCCAGTGATTTTATAACAGCTTTCCAAAAAATAATCTATATCAAATTTAGACTATTTCTTTGTGCTAAATGCAGTAGCACATTTATCTATGTGATCACAAATCATTCTTATCTCTGAATTGCGAGAAAATTTTGACTGAAAACCTGGCAGTCACCTTGGTGCACTGATGGTATGACTCGAAGAGCACTCTGCTTTTTAGGTGGGACTTTCCTCTTAAATTCTTTCTGAGGGTCGATACTCCTTCAGTTATGCATTAAAACAACAAAAGAAACTCAAGTTATGTACAACTTGAGAAGCCCTGGGCTTTCCTAAGTTAAAAATCTATAGATAGTCTTAGGTATTGTTGGTTGAAAAACACACACAAAAAGCAAAACCGAAACATGATCACAGCCAGGTTTCGCCCAGTCTGTACGTAGATTGTCTTCCACGCAGGCTGTACTCAGCAGACCTGCCCTTCATGGAGACTGCAGGGGCTCCTGTGCCCTCTCTTTATTTTAGTAGTCATGAGAACTTCGCTCCCTCAACCCTTAACAAATGTCTCAGACTTGCATCTCATCAACTGCAATGGAATTGTGTGCCCCTTGACTAGCTAATCACTTTGGCCAGTTCTATGAGATCCACTGAGTCAAGAAACTCTTAGAGCTATTTCTAAGCTGATAGAAGTAATCTATAATCCAATATGATAGCCACTACTTGTGTGCAGTGATTCATCAGTGGAAATGTACCTAGAACACCTGAGAAAATTTTAACTAATTTAATTTTAAGTGAAATAGCCTCTACTGCAGTGAACAGCACTGGAGTGTGATGTGTGGTGTGTAACCAGTTCAGATTACATAAACTGAAAAACGATTTGTGAGCAGGAAAACTAGTTGCCCCTAAGGGTAAAATCAACATATGCTTACTGTAAGTACTCCAAAACTTGAAATGTTACTTACTGCCTTTCAAACTAATATCTTAATTTCCCATTCATTGGCTCATATCATATTACCTGCAGTTTCTCTCTTGCTTTGTTTGTTTTTCCTTAATTAAAATGCATACAGTAGGAACTCTGAAGAGATAGCTCTTCATTCTTGTGTGAGGCCCCCTCTTAAGCGTTTGTTCAGGACCTGCTTTAAACCGAATTAACTTTTATCTATTCTGTACTTTCCTTTGCAGTGTATATTAAAAGAACTTTATATAAAAACAAATTGAAATTAAAATTCATGCATATTTAATACAAATAATTCAAATGGGGAAGTGTGAATCAGTGTATAGGTATTGCTGTACTAGTTTGTACAACAATACTTCCACTGCAATACAGCGGTACCTCAGTTCACGAGCTTAATTCCTTCCACGCTTCCGAAAATCACAGCCAAGTTTATATTTGTCACCTGGATGTGGAGTTTGCAAAGAGAACATTTTGCCCCATGCTTCTGTTTGTGAACCAAATGGTTGCCCCTTAAAAAAGCATTTGTGAAGCACGGTACCACTATATACTCCCTGGGCTAAAGATGGAAATTTTCTTTTGACATTCACTCATTTAGGGCCGGAGATGTAGCTCAGCGGTGTAAGTGCCTGCCTGGCACGCACAAGGTCCCTAGTTCAATCCCCAGTACTGCAAAAAGAAAAAAGACAATTCACCTAGGTTCTCAAGACACAGTTGTTCCTGCCCCCGCGGAGGTTCTACCTCTTACTTTGTGAGAATATGAAGCACCATCATCTTAGACTTAGGACAAAAGATGCCAAATTAGTACAGGCCCACTGTAGATAAGTTAGAAATACGGAGGTGTAGAAATCTTAACTAAAACTCAAAAGGAAAACAGAAATTGCCTATAATCACATTGCACAGGGAGGGTTATCACTATTTTAATAGATGGCACTTCTGATATTATACTCCTGCATCTCTTCCTGGTTGTTGCGTGCGCACACTCATGTGCATTCGGGAGATTGAACCCAGAGTCACAAGCACGCTACACAAGTACTTTCACACTGAGGTATGCTCAGAGGACCTTACACATTTTTTTAAGGATGAAGAAGTGCTATAATTACTTCTTTATATCTTCATTTTTTACCTAATATTTTATGAACATCATGCTTAACACACTTCATAGTATGTCATTGTGTGAAATACACATTTAGTGAAATATGTATAGCTATACACAATTACTATATATATATATAATATATATATATAACATTTAGCTTAAAGGATTAAGAATAGCCTTTTAAATATTTAAAATGTTTTTAAATATTTTGGAGAATAAAGTTCCACTCAGGCAGAGAATTTGTGTATTTTATTTGCTGCTGAAAATTAGTGCTAGAGACAGCATCTGACACCCAGAAAACACTCAATAATTATTCATTGAATGAGTAATGAGGATAGGTATTTTACTATTATAATTCAAACTGCAAAGTATGCAATGAACTCATTTCATAGAATCCTCATTATCCCTGGAATGTATATACATTTTTTAGTGTTTCAGAGAGAAGTTAAAAGTTTTTGTTCTAACTTATTTATTTGTCCAGGAAGAACAAATTGTGTCAAATCTTGCTTACTCAGGCAAAAACAAATTCAGCAGAATAAGAAATTTGTAGAGTGATTTTGGCTGAATAACTCAAAATCTTAAGGCTTTGATTAAGCCAAATCCATGACTACGTATTTGTACATTATACTCTGGTTTACTAAGAAACATATGAGTCAGAAAGGTCATAAATAATGAGGTGATTTATCTCATTATTACATGTTAAGATAAAATAGCTTTCATGCATGCTAAGTGTTATGTTTTAGTAAGTTAACAATAGAGAAATCTAAGACATAGGTAATGATTTTGCCTAAGATTTCTCTCTGTCTCTCTCTCTGTCTCTTTCTCTCTTTATTGTTGCAAAATCTTCTCCTTACTTCATGACCTGAATTTAACTCAATCTAATAGTTAAATACAATCAAGGTTTAATTAAAACAATACAGATGCTGAAAGTGCACTTCAGTGGTATAGCAATGCCCTGGATTTCATCACCAATACAAAACAAAACCAAAGAAAACCAAACTGTTGGAAAAACTCAAACCAAACGTTAGGAACTCAAGTCAGATCTCAGGCGGGACCACAGTCGGGGCCTAGGAATGTTTGGTGGGCCTTCTTTCTCCTTGAGCTCTCCCTTTCTCTTGCTCTCAGCCACCCCATTCTGGCTCTTGCCTCTTGCTCAGTCCCTTCCAGGTGTGTCTTTCTCTTTTCCTCCTCTCTCTCCGATTCAGCACATGGTTGGACCGAAGTGTGACCCTACATTAGCTTTCCACTCCCTCTTTCTGTCAAGCACTTCCACTAACTGTGCTCCAGTTCCAAATTCTTTAGGGAAAGAGCATGAGATACACTTATCCTGGGGGAGCGACCTCTCTGTCCCCATTCCAAGCTACCATGATGGCAAGAAAGGATTCTATAGTTCAATGTGTGAGCAATTACCCACCATTATAATAGGACCGATTTTCAAAAGAAGCAGTCATGAGGAGCCTCCGTCATGAAGCCATGATGTGCCTACTAGTATACAAACATAGGTAGAAAGTGGTTCATGCTGTGCAGAGGCAATTGACTGATCTAGTGAGTATATAGTTTAAATAATCTTCCAACTATTACCATTTTAAAAAAATATTTCTGGTAATCAGAGATTTCTATAAAATCTAGCTTTAATTTTGATTCTAAGTTTTTCTGTACTTGTTTCTCTATTTGTTTTATCATTCATCTATGTCAGAGATCTTTGTTTCCACAGCAACCATTTTAAAAACAAAATGTTTTTTCTTTTCTTCTTCTTCTTCTTCTTCTTTTTTTTTTTTTTTTCTTTTAAATACAGGATCCGATTTGTAGTTATTTTTAACCTGGCTGCTGTCACCAGCATCTCAGCACTTTTTTTCAGTACTGATTTTCTCAAGATCATCTGAGAAAAATAAATAAGTAAGCAGAACTACCTCCTGCAACGCCGTGTTTCAGGCACTCTCAACTCCTACAACTGTGCTCTCTGTACAAAACAAAATAATTAATCTGAGCCAATCATTTGACGGTGTGTGAATTTTTCTACCCTTTTAGTTTTCTTTGCATTTCATAATTTTTATATTTTTCCCTTTCATTCTGTTGGCATTTAAGTCTGATGAGAGAGGAGCTAAGTTGTTTTCCCTTTCTCATTTAATTTCTGGCAGCTACCCTTCCTAGTCCTATTTACACTTAGTTTAAGGAAAAAGAAAATAGCTTCCAACTAAGTGACACAGGTGAGCCATAAGCTACTTCAGTCAAGCCCTCTTCATTGCTAACACCCAGCCCCCAGATTGTGTACTCTGGCTCCTGCAAGATATGGTGCCCGGCTACAATCACAGCACTGGTTGGGTTTCTGTCTCATTGCTTCCTGTAGTCAGACGTATCTTCAAGTGGTAGTAACAGGGGTGAAATGAGAGTCTCCCTTAATGACTGATGGGGACAGGCTCACCATGACTCTGGCCACCCTGATGAGCATCAGTCACAAAGACACCAGAGATATCAAATTGGCCAAGATGCTCTTTTATAAGATCCTACAAAGTCAAGACTTTCAGCATAGAACTTAGCGGAACTAACTTACATACAAATTCCCAAGGTAATATCTTCTTAGCTATACAGACATAATGATTGCTCTTAATGTCTAAAATACAAAGCCATTAGTTACAACAGTTTGCCAACTGCTAAATATTACCCATGATTAGTGTTCTTTATTGTAGTTCTGCAAATACAAAACTATAACTGCCTTAACTATATAATCTCTCTTGGGTAAGAATTTCAGTAGGGGCTAGGTTATAACTGCACCAAAGCTCTACAACAAAGGTCAGAGGACAGTGCTATACAAAATGAGAAAGAGAAGGAGCAAAATGCAATCTCAGGCCCCGAGCCCACCCAGAACAAGTGCAGAAGACACTAGCACAGAAGACTTTCAGCATAGATCCAAGCAGTTGTCCAGCTTGGTGGGCCTGATCTTTTCCAATTAGAGGCAACATATTCTGCCACAAAACACTGTTGAGCAATTCCACTTTCAGTAAAAATGTACAATGCCCCACCCCAGAGCACACTGTAACAAATACCACTTGACTTATTTTGCACCACTTTAACCCACTTTTTCTTTTTTTTTTTTTTTTCTGAGAATTGCTCTCCTATCCACAAAGGTGGTACTTTTTGCTATTCTTAAGGTTAGAAAGATTTGTAGATGAATATTAATGTGCCAACTATAACAACACCTACACTGATTCAAAGAAATAAGTGCAAAACATGCTATTTATTTAGTCAACATATAGTGCTTAGGGCTTCAATCAAGATGAGAACCACTGATCCAGAAAATGCATTCTTTATAAAACCCCTCTTACTGTAATGTTTCAAATAATTGAGGAAAAAGTTTTGTTTTGTTGTTTTGTTCTTTACTTAGCATTATTGTTCGCCTTTATTCTCTACTTCACCTGATGTGGAAGGCAAAACCTGTGATTTTATGAGAAGCCATGTCTAAGGTATCATGATTACCGTCCCATGATTCAATAGGTAAAATTATGAGTGCATTTCCCTGAGGTGCAGTAAAATATTTTATTTATTGCTACTTCCTCAACACCTCCCTCACAGGTGGCTATGTTCTGAACAATTATTAAGTAGGCTTGTGTAGGCAAGTACAATAATTTAACTTTAGGAAGCTATTATCTGAGCCAGCTTCCCTAGGGCCCAGGGATATTATTTACAGAAACGAACCAGTGTATTATGTTTAATACATTCTTAGAACATTGGTATCTGAACTTTGGATTTTCCTGTTTCAGTGTTTCCATGTTACACGAGTTCATTAAAACTTTCCCCACATAACTTTTTCCTTAATTTCACTAGGTTCTTTAAGATCTTATAGTGACTTTCAATTGTATCAATTTTGTACTTCTCTATACAAAATGAGAACTCTCACTTTCTTCAAAATCAGATTAAACATTACTTCCCTCCAGAACTTTTTCACAATAAATGCCATGATTTTGTGGCAGTCTGGAGGCTCCCTGGGTTGAATTTCAAATGTTCTACATCTTTTTATTTTGTTACAGCAGAAATATTGAGCTTGCATTCTATTTGAACTGCTTTGTAACAATATATATCTGTAAATCTAGTTACTTGAGGTTCCTTCCTCAGATACAGGTCTGTATCTTACAATGTTTCCCTTCAGCGAGAGGCAGTCTTTTGTTGTTGTTGTTGCTTTGATTGCCAAAAGGCATTCCATTCCATTTATCGCTATTGATGAAGCAGTTAATATATTTTTTCCCAAAGAAGAATGATTATTTATCTTGCAGTTTGTCCACTCATTCACTTACCCATTGAAGTTAGTTATTGATCACATCCTAGTGCGTGGTACCTTGGCTTAGAATCTCGTAGACCATGACAGCCTGTTCAAGGCTCTTCAGTTGAAACACTGTACAACATTGTTCCAATAGTCACATGCTATCCATAAAATGTATCGCTAGTCCCTGTCTCTTTTGCTTTTGTCAAAAACCCATTTGTGTCCATTAACACATTCAAGGAACCAGTGCATTTCAGTCACTATGAGAATTCCATATATTTTCAAAAAGAAGCTAGTGGTGGGTCACAAATTCATTATTTTGACCTTGGAGCAGGTCAAAGGAGGCGCAGAGGAAAAGGAATGTTGCCTGCTGCCAACTATTGTTAAAAGAATGCCATATGAGATCCACCCACAGGGCACTGGTCGTTGTGTACTCTAAAAATCTCTAGGTATGCCAGCTGTAAGAAATACATCAGATGAACATCTCAACAATAAATATATTTGAAATTTTCGTCAGAGAAAAGCTTGCGAGAGCTATATGCAATTCTCTAACTTGAAATTTCTTGCATGATGTCTTAGGAGTTTGCCAATATCATTATTAATATTTTTATAATTGCTTATGTAGATTACTTAAGTGCCAACACAACCTATTGAATATGTTGTTTTTAATGACAATGATAATAACAGAAATGGTGATTAAAGATATGCTATAAGCCTAGCTCCTTTATAAAAATCCCAGTGCTCTTTATAAAAGCAATGAAATAATGAACTGAAATAACAGCTGTACTAATCATAAAGTAGTTTTAAAAGACAACATTTACAAATTTATGGTTTTTAGAAGCCCATAAATTAAAAAAGATGCAGTTTTCTATTCATGAAGTATAACTTTTAGAACTTGTTAACAGAGAATGGTAAAATAGGTGACAACTTAGAATCAAGATAATTGTTAAATTGAACTAAGGTGGAATATCATGTATATGTCTTAGGGCATTGGTTTCATGTTCTTAGTCAATAAAGCAATTTTATATTTAATCCACAAAAGGAAGAAATAGTATTAGAAAATAAACTTACAGGGGCCGGGGAGATGGCTCAGTAGAATAAGCACTTGCCTGGCAAGCGCAAGGGTCTGAGTTCAATCCCTGGTTCCACAAAATAAAAAAAAAAGAAAAGAAAAGAAACTTACAATGTAGCATTTTAGGTTAAAGACATTTCTAGGGGATGGAGGAATGGCTCAGGGGGAAGTGTGGGCTTAACTTTTATGAGGCCTTGCATTTAAACCCCAATATCACACACACACACACACACACACACACACACACACACACACACACGATATTTCCAGTAATCATTAATTTAAATCCAAGTTCTATTTCTGTGTTTCACAGCATGTATAATGTTAACCTTGATGTCTTCAGGCTATATGATTCAATTGACTGTATTTCACTTTTTTCAGCAAGAAAATCATGTAAAATATGAGTAAGGCACCATTGGTGCCCAAGGCAGTGTCTGCAGGGGAGAGGACAAGAGATTCCCTGATGCTGTAAGGTCACTGCAACCAGAAATTCATGGCCGTTGTGGAGACTCGGATATGGTGTAGTAGCTGCTCCCCAGAAGGGCATGCAGAAACCACACTGCACAGGCTAGGGTTGGTCATAAACATACCTTAGTCAGAGTGGCTTAAATGATAGACATTTTTTACAGTTCTGGGAGAAGGAAGTGCAAGCTAAAGGTGCCAGCAGGGGTGATTTCCTCTGGGCTGTTCTCCTTGGCTTGCAGCAGGTTGCCTCTTGCTGTTTATACACAGTCTTCTGTCTGCGCCCAGACATCCAGGTACTCCTCTAGGTGTCTGCATATTCCTTCTTATAACGACTACGGTCAACCTGGATGGGCACCCACCCTAAGGGCCTCATTTCAACTTTATCTTTCGGAGCCCGTCTCCAGATGCAATCATACTCTGCGATTAAGGATCAATATGTGAATTGGGGGTAGGGACTGAATTCTGCTCATGACCACTTAGAATCTCACAGTGTGACTGTTTGGGAATAAGGGGTTTTGGAGATATAATGACAGAGCATCAGATGAAACTAATCTTAGTGAAGTCAGATCTTGAATCTGAAGAATGGATTTCCTTATAAGTAGCAGAAAAGAAGATAAGACGAAGTGGAGGGGAAAGTGATGTAAAGATTCAGGCAGGGATTGGAATGAGGCATCTACAAGCAGGTAACACATAGTGGGTCAGCAGTTATAGGAGCTAGGAGAGAAGGCATGGACTGGATTCCTTTTCAAAGTCTCCAGAAGAGGCCAACCCTGCTCACGCTTTGATTCTAGACTTTTTTATCTCTGGAAAAAAAATGGGCATCTAAACCACTAAGTTCCTAGTAATTTACTAAGACAGCCACAGGAAGCCAGTCTATCTTTGGGTACCAAGAAATAATAAACATGTCTTCCATGTGCTAGCGACTTCCACATATGAAGCGTTAAATTTGCTATACAGTTTCTCCTACATCCTCTAACTACACTTGCAACCCACTTTACAGTGAGGAAACCAAGGCTTAAAGAGGTTTATGGGGTCTTGCGGGGTCACACAGGTAGTAAGTGTTAGACTGATTACCATGCTGTGGTCATTGCACGGGGCTATATCACAATGCACACAGTATCTGGTGGCCCAAATACATTAGTGATTGTATGTTTATAGGACACAAGCTGGCCACTGTGGGGGTGCATGACTATTACTCCAGTGATCTAGGTGTCTGAGGCAGAAGGACTGAAATTTTGAGCCCAGTCTAGGCAAGATTGCAACAAGTGAGACAGTGGTTCAATATAAAAAATAAAAAGGACTGAGGATTTAGCTCATGGTGTAAGGGTTCAAGCTCAAGTCCTACCATACCACCAAATAAGGCCACATTCAATTTTTTTTTTTTATCTTAGGCAGTGATTGGGCAACTATAGAGAAGTACTAGAGCCAGACAGAAAAAGCAACTTTCCTTAATATTTCAGGGAATGTCCTACCTTAGCCATCATCCATAACCAAGAGAGAAGAATGAGGTCACCCTTCTGTCACCATCCAGTGTCTAATGGGGTTCCTGTGATTATTGTCTTCCTCAAGGCCCTGCTAAATCCAGTTTCACCTGCAGTTCAATGTTGGGAAAGAATGGAATCTTTCTTGACTTGCATCTGGGAATCCACCTACAGTGTTTAACCTCTGCTCCCACACACTAGTTCTCCATGACAGCCAACCTCCGTGCGGCTATTGATTGCTCCCGTGCAGTATTTGACTGTCACAGAGCACAGGTGACACTGCACTCAGGCAGATCAGGAGGAAGGACAGAGGAGGCAGCTTGCATTTTGAGCACTCATGCCTCATCCACTTAGTAGGTCTTCCTCTTCGTTTATCATTGATAGTCTCCTTCATTGAGGCTTCAACTAAGAAGATTGGTAATGCTGATAGAGCCTAGTTTTTCTATTTTATAAGACTGAACTATAGATCAAGAAATATAGTATTCTTATGGCCCAGTTTATTTCCATATGTTTACATATTTCAAGGTCAAGGAATATATTTAGTTTGTATTTACTCAAGAGCCTAAAATACTGTCAGTATGATATGTTCATACACATGCAGAAATTTACAAAATAACCCATAGAATGGTAGTTGTGGAGCATCTAGGGTCATCCTGGAAATTAGAATCTTTTAGATCTAGGGGCCGGGGAGATGGCTGAGTGGAATAAGCGCTTCCCTGGCAAGCGCAAGGACCCGAGTTCAATTCCCGGTTCCACAAAAAAAAAAAAAAAAAAAAAAAAAAAGAATCTTTTAGATCTGGTCATTATTAAAGGTAAAACCCTAAATATCTGTTTTTATTTATAGTTTCAAAAATTAGATGTATCTGTATTCTACAAGACAAGCAAAATGTATTTACCACATAAAATCTTTTGGCTGACATTATCAAATTATCCTTTGATACACTGGACAAAACTGAAGGCTTGTGGATAGATGGAAACCCAGGTTAGAATTCAAAATTTAACATAGTCTGAAAAGATAGACCACAGGGCCTTCGAAACAAAATTTAAATAAATAATAAAATTGTAAAGTAAACAAACTATGCGTATCTTGCACTGTAGAAAATGTGTCAACATTGCCTAATTATGTCTTTATGGAGCCACACAGTTTGACAGCATCAAGATTTAGGTCAAGATTCAAGCTGAGTGAACTGGTAAGCCGCCTACTATCCAGTCTCTCCCTTTTCCTCACCCAATTCTCACAACTGAAAGAGTAACAGGTTTTCTGAGCTAGCCCTCCTTACTCTCTATGGAAGAAGCTTTCTGCTTCATTCAACAAATATCTACAGGTAGCCCCACCACCATGTTGGACACCTGTCACTGAAGCTGAGAGATTATGTCCATGGTATCAAAACCTGCTGCTAGAAGAGGCGGAGGTGGGAGGATGGTATGAATTCAAGGCCAGCCTGGATTACAAGGGACACCTTGTGTTCAAACAAACAAACAACAACAAAATGACCTTAAAGAAAAAGTAGACCGGCTGGGCAGTAAGCAATGCTTGGTAGTCAGGGTGAGCTCTAGAAGAGACTTTTGCCAGTGGGTGTGGTGTTCGGCATGGTGCCCATCTTGCCCTTTGGCTTGCCTTGTTCTACACTGCAAAGCTGCACTGTGGTGTGATTTTTCCACCCCTGCTCTCCTGAAGCGCTCTGCTGTTGCAGCACCTGTGTTTCTGACCTCATTTTCCTCTTGCTGTCCTGGCCTCCTCTTAGGCTCTGAACTCTGCGCTCTTCACCCGAAACCCTTGGCCCAGTGACCTGAGCCATTGCCTCTCTGAATTCTACCTTCATAACAATTAACCTGATGATGTGGTTCCAGCCAGCAGGACTTGGGCTACTTTTGTAAACACTCATTCCAGTAGGTGCTTTGCTATGCCTGCTGCCCCAGACGCTGGTGGCCTAGTGCCCTCCTGATAATGTAGGTGCTTTTGCTTTGGAATAAACAGGCCTAGAGAACGCGCTTCACAAAAAGAGCTTTTGTGCCAGCAACTGTAGCCACTGCAGACAAGGCATTTATTCAGCACAGAGCAACCCAGCAAAGCAAGCCTGGCAGATAGAAAACAAAACAAAACAAAACACTACACAACAAAACCACAACACTAGACAGCAAGATTCGAATTAATTAACTCAGTTATCCTAGGGCAACCTTAGTCGCTGAGAGAGCAGTCTCTGGAGTGAAATTGCAGGATTCTGGCCCCAGCTGTCACTGCTTGGTGACAGTAAGTGTACTATTGGGCTGATTTGTCTCTCAGTTTCCTCATCTATAAAAGGACAATGGCTACTTTGGGAAGCGAAAGGCGAGGTCATGGGTGTGTATGTCTACAACACAGCTAGCACATAGTAAATGCACCAAAACCAGCGATGATTTGACAGTCTAGCAACTCTTTTTTTTTTTTTTCCAACTTTAAAGGAACCAAAAAACTCTATCAACTGACTCCAGAAAATGCTCTGGCCTGGAGCAAAGATAAGGAGTCGAAATGATATTAACTGTTAATTTTAGGATATTATGAAAACTACTGTGGTTCCAACTCCAGTTTTGCCATCGGGCAGAAAAGAAGTACAAAACGTTGCTCACCTGGCAATGGTGACTTCAACGTTGAATAATTAAAGAAAGCTATTAAATTAAGCAAGAGACACCCGGGCAGAGGTCCTACAAACATCAAGGTCAATGCGTCATACCCAGCACACTAAGGAAATCACCTCAACGTTACAGTGTTTGTAAATACAGCGCTGATGATTTTATGGATGAAATAATATTCCTCCTTGATCAGGGCTATCCCAGGCATGATAGGTGCTTTAGCAGCCGGGGTCCTCTCTTCTAAAGGCCAGTAGCACCCCTAACTCACTTTGATAATACCAAATGTCTTCCATAACACTTGTGCAAATGTGCAAGCACACACATGCACAACACGTGCGCGCGCACACATACACATATTTCTAATGGCCTCTTGTGAAACAGAGGGGACCTCAGATTGAGATTCAGCTCTTGCCATGTAATCACATAAATCATTCAAGCCATGGACATTGTGGTATGAAATATGTACTACAACGTAAAGGAAGATGAGCGTTCGCTAATTTTGGTTGTTAATCCACATTTGGGAAAAAGATAACTATTCTTACAAGTTATTAACATTAGGACAAAGTCACCTTAAAGAAAAAAATTGTAGTGCATGAACTTTTCTTCCAAATTAGTCCCTGGTAAAGCAAAATCGTTTTTTATTCCCATTACTAATCCAGCATCTCCTACAGGCAGTGCTAAATGTACATCCATGTTAAAAAGTACTATTTGCAGCAGAATAGAATGTCCTGGAATGTGATTTCTAGATTTTTCTTTTTAGAATTATCTGACACAGCATTTTAAGTTCTCAGTAGTGGCTGCTAATACAATATAACACAAGACTAAATTTTACCTTTTAGTTATTTCTGTGAAGTCAAGTCAAACCCTCTGGCTTAACGACATCTCCCTAAAAGCATCAATGCCTTTGGCCAGAAGGATCGCATTGAATAATCCTACCAAAGTTGAGACAGGCACATGGTTATTCAGACACAGATACGGGATCCAGACATGCACGGCGACAGGACTCAAAGGCCTTAGGCTCCCATAGTGCTCAGGGTTTGTAGTCTACAGACTCGCTCCTCTGCCCCAGCCAGAGCTCACGTTCAGTGTATGAAAGCTGACCGTTCGGTGGGCTTTTCCTCTATAGTCCCTCCTCAAATGGGACGGCTGGAGGATCGGCTGCTAGGAACAAACGTAAAAAGCTTCTGAGAGAAGAAATGCGTGAAAGATAGCAGAAGGCATGAAAGGGGCTCAGCCCTCAAAGAGAGAAATAGAAGAGGAGGGTCAGAACCTGCAGGCTGGGAAAAGCAAAGGGACAGATTACACAGCAGCACTGAGAAAGCCACGGTTAAAGGTGTCTGTTACCACACACCGAAGAAAAAACTTTTTCTGACAGAAAAAAATATATAAACTAGAATATCGTGTTTTCCATATACAGAATAGTCTCATGCCTGTTCTGCACATGATAGGCCAGATGGATGCTAATGTTAGATGAAGACAAAGGAATCTGGATTAAAAAAGGCAGGTTATGTATCCTTATCCAGGTAAAAGAAGTCATGGTGAAATGCTATTGGAAACTGAGCAAAGACAGAGGAACTGCTAGAAAAAAACTGTAGTGAAGTATTTGAAAGGAAAAGAAAATGGTAAGAAAAATCATTTGATGACTTCCTTTGAGATCATTTTAGAGTTATCTTCATTTTTAGAAACAAATCTACGGGGCAGCATTTTTCACATTTTGAGTACAAACCACCGAGATACTGAAAATTAGTTCAGGGAGATGTCTTTACATTTAAACATCTAGATACTACAATCAGCTTTAACATAGAAATGATCATGCTAGAACACCCTAATTAGATATATTTAATTAAATTTCATGGAGTTTTACCTTTACTTCTTACAAGACTTGGGACCTTTTCCACTTAAAATGTGAATATACATGAGAATTTTCCAGTAAGTCATCTATTATTCCCTAAAAGCTCACATGGTGATAACCTCTGAGTGAGGTCCCTTTGGAAGCTGTGTTTTTCCAAAAGGAATCAACTGAAGACAACTTTTAAATATTTCTAACCAAGAGGACTGCAATATTCAATCAAATTAGCATTATCAGTGTGGTTATTATTTGAATATCTTTGATGTCAGAACCAAGCCTCAGAATTTCAAAATTCACTTGACTTTGAAATCAAAGTGCACATGGCTTTTTTTCCTCCTGTAACATAAAATATAAATATTAAAATTTTATCAAAAAATTGAGCACACAAAAGGAAACTGCAAACTTCGCCAAGGATTGTGATAAAAATTTAATTTGTTTTCAGATATCTTATTGTCTGTGAAGTATATAAAACATAAGCAAACCATGAATGTGGTATATATTTTTACTACTATTTGTAGGACAAAATACTGAAGTTTTGCTGGTGTGGGATTATATTTGCATATGCGTTTTTAAAAGGCAATAGTATGTACTACAATGCAGAAAAATGGTGGTGCACAATTTGGAAACATGTTTTAACCCAGTCTTGCCTTAAATTAATAGCTGTGTGACTTCTTCTTCTTCTTTTTTTTTTCTAAACTGGTATGTTCTCTGCTTAAGTGAGCATGAAAATTGTTTTAAACTACATCTGTAAAACATGAAATATAGTTTAGTTATTTATATGCAGCTTTCTTATGAATTATAAACAATATCTCTTGTATATAATCAAACATATAAGCTGTCTGTATCTTTTCTTCATATTTAAAGGTTTCTTTCACTAATAGAAAATACAAGGAGAGGGAAAAGAAGAAAACCCTTAACTTTTCAAATCCATACCTTTAGTGTTGTACTCTAAACTACTCTGGTTGAGCATTTTGAGGACAATGTTTTGAATTCAATGTTTAAAATCAAATGTTTGCTGCTTTTAACATTTTGCCTTCCTCTGGCATTATATGAAGAATTTAAAAAATGGAAGCAAACAGCTACATCAAACAGTAGCTTTCTCCATACAAGAACACCCCAGAAAAGAACACATTTATTGTGAGGATTGTAGTTACTATTCCACCTCCCAACAGCATGGGGACTCAGGGAGGTTTATGATCGAAATGAATGAGTGAATAATCCCTGTATTTGCATGAAAAATGTTTCTATTTTTTATACCTAATCATTGGTCACAGAATCATTCCTACCACATCTTTCCCTATCTCTGAATCACTGATTTTTCCCCAGCATTTCTAAATTTTGAGTTGTTGCTCTGTTGTTAAATATAGAGTCAGCACTGAAATTATTTGGCAAGTTCAGTATTAATGCTTAGTTCTTCTACTCAGTCTCAAGGTGACATTTCCAGAAGCATCTTAAGGATGAGTGGGACAGAGCTTAGGGAACTTGGGAGAACAAAAAGTGTACTGTCTTTGCAAAAGAGGGATGAGGTAAGAGGTAAGCAAGTGAAGAGACAAAACCTGGACAGATGCGTCAGGGGCGACAGCAGGCTTTTACAGTCAAAGGAAACAGAAAGGCTGGAGTACTATCAGCCAGCCTAATGAAGGACTGTAAGTGGAGGCTTCTTAGAGGAAACCTGGAATTAGCGCAAGTTAAAGAAGTAAAGAATGTAATGAATGAATGGCAATGACTTGTTTGTGGAGAGCTGGAGCTCTCAGAGAGAAAAGGCAGGCCAGCCACAATGGCTGCAGCTAATAAGCTGGCAACATAAGAATGGGGCAGGAAGGGACCAAGCACAGTGCTAATGACAGGTGTGTGTGTGTGTGTGTGTGTGTGTGTGTGTGTAAGACCACATGAACTGATCCAAGGAGTTATTTAAAATTACAGTTCACTTTTCTTTCTTTCTCACAAAAGTTTAAAAAGAAGAGGGTGAGGGAAAGGAAAAGGGTAATTTTTAGGATGTACCTCAGGAAGAACTATTATTACGTGAATAAAAAAGACAACTACTGGTAAAAGGGAGTGCACTGGAAATGTTGTAATTAAAAGGTTCTTTAGGAAAAGGAGAAAGTCTTCGCTAACAGTCTCCTGTTGAAGGACTTAGGACTTACACATGCATTTTACCTCTTTCTTCTAGGACAAAGTTTCACTATAACTGCATTTGAAGTCCATCTGTAATTTGCCATTATGAGATATATGTCTCTCTCTCTCTCATCTCTCTCTGTCTCTTTCTCTCTCTGTCTGTCTCTCTGTCTGTCTGTCTCTGCGTCTGTCTGTCTGTCTCTCTCTGTGTAATTTTTTAATACATATGCTCTAGTTCAGCAGACTCAAATTTAGTGAAAAATTGATCTGAGCTTTGAAAACCTCACAGCAGAGCTCCACTGAGTTAGCATCTGATATCTATAGTGTTATTATGCACTTTGTCAATAAATGACAAGGAGAAACAAGAAAATACATTACCATAGGGCAGGAAAACAAAGGACAAGGATACAGGTAAGCTGGTGAAGAAATGTGTCTATTACAGTAAAATATAGGCAGGATATAGAGAGTGGGAAGTTAGAAATCTAGCTAAGAAATAAAATAGGAATAAGATGCATGCAAGGCATGTGATGAGAGCCACACATGGTGGCACACGCCTGTTGTCCCAGCACTCCAAAGGCTGAGACATGAGAATCACCTTGAGTTCAAGGCCAGCCTGGGCTACACAGTGATGTCGAGCCCAGCAGGGAATACATAGTGAAACACTGTCTCATACAAACCAATGACAAAAAAGAAAAGAAAAAAAAGAGAGTGTGATGAATCATTTTTTAAGGAAATTAACCCAAGCTTCTGATAGATATTTATGGATTCTATGAACGCATGAAGTCACTTTTGTTTCTCAGTGTTAAATTAAGATATGTCCACAGTCGCATGAGAAATCAATATCCACTAAAATACCAGGCATGTCTGGCAAGATTCTAAACACCACTCACATTATTCCACTTACAGGACTTCTAAACTGTATGAAGTGGGAACTAATGTCCTCAAGCAGAGGAAGGAAATGACCTAGTCAAAGTCACATCAGTATTTAAGTGGCAGAAGCTTCAAAGAGGTAGAATCTGATTTTGAACACAAGTTGACACCTGAATCAGCCATGAGCAACCACCTTCCCCTCCGTGTCTAGGCCAAGCATGAAGATAAAATGTTACTGTTGGGGTGACATTTTTATAAAGAAACCATCCCTGGTATTTAAGTACTTAATTAGAAAGACAGTACATGCTCAGGAGCTGAGAAAGAGCCTTGCTCTTTTTCTCACCCAGGTCCTGAAGATTGTTTCTCTGCCCTTATTGCAGTGAACCAAATGATTTTACTAGAAATTAATGTGTCTCAAAGTGTCTAACATATTAAGAGAGACTGAGCCACTGGTGAAAACAGAGCCAAAGAGAACAACAGAACAACCAGATGTCCCTATTTAGATTCCTCTTTCTTCTGCTGTGTCTATTTTCTCAACTGTCTTTGGTTCCAGCTCAAATAAAATTACAGAAATTATGTCTGAAGGATATGTTTGGACAGAGCTTGACAGATGACAATGATTCTGGGATATTTTCAATGTTGGCCCCAGTAGCCCTTGAACCTCATTTGCGCCAAAGATAGCAAGTAATAATTTGAGAACGGACTGGAGTGCTCAAGCGCCTTAATCCTTTAGGACAGAGTTGACAGAAAAAGCCGAGGATGGGTGACTGTGAATCACCTTGTCAGTTCAGAGGAGGAATCATCTCAGGAGACCACAACTATAAAGCCCCCTGTCTTGTTAGCTAGCAGAACCATTCTCTGGAGGTCTTTGTCCACTGGGGGCTGCAAGGCCAGTGTAGGGGTAGGAAGAGAAGACCTGAGAATCATGACAAAGAGCGTGAAACTTCTATGCTGAGTGGTGAGATTTAAAAGGTATGTTTTAAGAGCAAGGTCCTGTGTTCGATCCCTAATACCACCAAATAAAATAAAAGGTGTGGGGGCCAGGGAGAGGGCCTAAATTCAATCCCCGGTTAGGAAAACAAAAGGAGAAAAAGGTATGTTTTTAGAAATTATCTTTCTTGAGGTAGCTCTGAGAAATGCATACCAGTTCAATTTTGGAAGTTACTTACTGTTTTCTTGAGTAACAACTTTCTCAATTGTAAGATGGAAATAAAAGTGACTTTCCTTAGACGAATGTACTTCATGTTCATATCTAAAAAGGGAAATCTTAAGAGAAATCGGTTAAAATATAGTTTTGCTAATAGTTAATGGTGTTCACCTAAAGAAATGACACTTTTATATGTTTCTAATACCTACCTTACAGAGAAGAGAAAATTAATTGCATCATTATACTCAAAACATGGCTCGGCTCATAATCCATTAATTATAAATGGAAATGTGTATGTGGGATCCGTCCATCCTCACCATAGCCCTGTTGGAGCCAGTAGATTTCTACTTTGAATATAACTGTAAGCATAAATAGTATCTGTGGATAGTATTATATGGGATGCTGTCGCTCTACAACAAATACTACTGCATTGTAGCATTGTATTCATCAGTGCTTAGGCTGCCTGGTGTTTGCCTAGTGTACCAGAGAGCCTGCAAGCTTTGGACCGTTTCTTCTTCTCATCCAAATTGGCCACCAGCAGGTGGGTGGCCATTTCATAGCTGAGGTCTAATGAATATTTTTGTAACGTTGTAACCATAAAACAGCTTGAGTGACCATTCATAAACTCATAAACTGAGAGAGGGGTTTAAAACAGGTCAGGCTGGCAAGATAGCTCAGTGGACTAAGCACCTGCTTAGGCAAGCGCAGGGACTGGGGTTCGATCCCCGGCACCACATGCTTTGCTAGCCCTGCCTCTGGGCATGCTGAGCCAGCCACCCAGCCTGGGCGTGGTGACACGTGCCTGTAAGCCCAGTACTGGGGAGGCTGAAAACAAGGAGGATCACTATGAGTCGGAGCTGTGTAATGAGACCTGGTACCAAATACATTGAAACAAAATGTCACTCTGAGCTGTGTGCCTGTAATCCCATCATTCAGAAGGCTGAAGCAGGAGGACGGTTGTGATCTTGAGGCCAGTCTGGGCTACAGAAGCAAGTTCAAGGCCGGTATGGACTACAACAGTGAAATTAAAAACTTAAAAAATACATTTTCAGCTCTCAAGAAAAAATAAACACCAAAAACTAAATTAAAAACAAACGGAAGTATGTCTTTCACACACACCAATGTTTTAATCTATATTTTATGAAAAACTTTTGAAAATAAGCATAGGAAAGACAGTATGCTATACAGAGTCAAGATATTATTATAATTAATACCACAGGTTAATTTTTCTAGCTATTTAAATAGGACTATAGCATTTTGTTTACTTTCTCTCTGAAAATGATAATACTGATTCAAAATTATAGTTATTATAATATCTATATTGTAATAATAAAATGAGAAATAATGTAGAATGTATCAGGATTTTTTTTAGAAAAATAGCAATTTTGAATAGTCTAAATTATTTATATGTTGCTTTTGTGGACACTATATAAAAAATAAAGATCAAAAGACAATCACACTATAGCTATCCTACCCTTGTCTTTCCTCAAATGTAATTATTTTAGAGAATCCTTGCAAATTTTGAAAGAATCAAAGGAGAGAAACAATGATTTCAGTGAAAAGAAACGTTAATGATTGAGTGTCCAACACCTCCTATTTTGGGCTTGAAAAATAATTTTTCTTCAACATTACTTGTGTGCTCGTGACAGAGACAAAGAGACCCACATAGAAGAAGGGAGACAGGGACAGAGAGAGACAAAAAAGTGTGTGCAATGCTTTTGACTAATAGATGGCTTTTCGTTGAGTTTTTTGTTTAATTGTTGGAACCTTATTTCTAAATGTGTTAGTGATTTTAGAAACAAACTGATGTCCTTGTATCAAGGATCAGAAATAAGAGAGAATGAGTGGTTTGTCCTGAGTGTCATGACAAGGACTAGCTAGTGTGAATCCAATTCGGCATCAAAATCTTTGTCCTACGTTCTTCTACGTATGGATACTACTGACGTCATTCACTGATCTCTCCCAAGTTGGCCACTTTCACTCTTACTTTCCTCTAAAGTGGTAGCATCAATTATTTTCTTTTGTAATGGCATCACTGACATAGACAGACATCTATTGAGCTCAGGATGAACATGCCAATTTTTGCTTCTGAAAAATAGAAGATTCTTGGGCCATCTGTACAATGTAAATGACTAAAATACAGTCAATTTCTGAGTTAGTAAAACATGTTAATGTGAGCGTGTAAGCTCTACCCACATACTGTTTAAAGGAGAATGTGGCTACAATGAAAATATTTGTTAAAATAAAAATAGTTTTTAAAATCATGCAGAAAACATATTAAAATATAATAAAATTTCTTTCTTACTTTAAAAATCCCTTCAATCCACCCCTCTGACCGGCCTTTCCTTTCTACCTTCTCTATTCTACTGTTGTTGGTTCCATTGTTGTTCTTTGGTGCTGGGGCTCAAACCTGAGACCCATAGGGGACTCTCTAAGTACTCTTCTGCTCAGCTCAATCCCCATTGAAATGCTTCAAAGTTGTACTAAATTCTTTAGCTAGAAGTTCACTACAAATCTCACTCAAACATATAAAGTAAAATAGCAAAAAAATGAAAGTAATATGCTTTTTTTGGTACAGGGTCTACAAGGTCTCACTACACAGATCAGACTCATAGGGATCCTTCTGTTTTCAGCCTCCCAAGCAATGGGATTACAGGCATGTGCCACCACACCCAGACTGTCATATGCTTTTGATCCTGAACACAAGACTCAAGGATAAACGATAAGCCAATTGCAAGAAAAAATAAAACCAACCACCTGTCTAAAGCAACCTGCCACCTGCCTTCTCTTTCATATTCCATTTCCTCACTCTTCATTTTCTTAGCATTTTTAATACCATGGCACTCCAAATACTGCCTATTTGTTATCTTTTTCTGTCTCACTAGACTAAGCTTCCTCTGAACAAGTGCTTTGTGTTAACAGGTTTTTCTTTCATTGAAAAGCTCTGCAATATACAGATGTTTTAAAAATGCTTCTAATGAATAAATTAGAAATTGGATATTTGGAAAGTATAATTTTATTATAAATTGGATAAAACTGTATTTGTTGGAAGGATTTCTACAATGTCTGTAGTTAGCATGGTAATGTTGCTATTCTGATTGAATGTCTTATTCTTTTGTAGGTTTATAATTCTATCATTTCACATTATATGGTATAATGTATGCCATAGAAATTAGAGTAAAATCTATACAGACTTCATGACTGACCCTGTTTTGAATAAATCTTCAATCAGCATGTGATTTCTTAAAATTGAGCAATTTCTCTGAGAAGCTAGTAAGTAAAATATATTGATTAATTGAGAACTGCAGTTAATTGGGTTTTCACTAAAATTTATTATACTGCCACAGAGTAGGCACTCAATAAATATTGGTCAAATATATGAAGTCTAGTCAGTTAAAGTAGACTTATTTTGTTATTAGTTTCTATAATAAAAAGAAAAATTTTCAATTAAATACATGATAAGCAATAATGTAAGAATCCATACAGCTGACAAGTAAGCTATTTCCAAAGCTATTTAAAATACAGCTCATTCTTTTTTTTCCCCCTTTCCTCTCCCTTCTATTCACTTTTCTTCCTTTTTTCTCCTTACCAACTCCATCCTAATCACAGAGATATGGGAGGCGAGAGACATGGTAGCAAAAAGAGTAGCGTAGGACTCAAGTGTGAGATTTTATTTATTTATTTATTTATTTATTTATTTATTTTTGTGGTACTGGGGATTGAACTCAGGACACTGTGCTTGCCAGACAAGCACTTATTCTACTGCTCTATCTCCCTGGGCCCTGTAGGACTCAACTAAAGGCACTGAGAAGGGAACCTGAGTGGGGTGGGGATATTCAGTAGCGAGAAGATGTTGATTAAACACAGGGCAAAGAGTAACTGTACTAAAGATAGCAGGACATGGATTATTCATTGTAAAAAGACTGCTATAGTTACAAATAGGAAAACAGAGATTCTGTGAACTATGCTGGTATTGGTTCGAAAGTGGAGGTGTCAGTGTTTCATAAGTATAAGGAGAAGTAAATATAGATGTTAAGATGTAGACAGGTGAAGTCTTATGTACATGTTTTCTGCTTCTGGCTTTTGAGAATGATATCCTCAAAGCAATGGCCTCACCTGTCTCCCAGATCTTGGTTTCTAAATATTGTTGTCAACTGAAAGAAACTGGAACTCCTTGGAGAAATAGCTGATTGCAAAAATGGGGCATAAAAAGTACAAAATGAACCTGGAATGTCTTATTTTACAAAAATATAGTATTGTAGAAGTACGCAAACAATGCCAGGGACTTGTAAAAAAAAAAAAGTCAGATTAAAGAAGACAATGCTGATCATACCTGAGACAATTCAAAGATCAAAGTGAGTAATAACAGTGCCCCCAGAGGTGTGGATCAGCTGCATATACCTGCTGCATATACCTAGCCAGTTTTTCCTGCAAAAATTTTCTGCATACCATGAATAGGGCGGGGGAGGAAACACAGCAGAGTGGTATGTGGAGTTTTACCATGGGATGCCAGTAGTCAAAATGCCCAATAAAACAAGAACATTCCAGGTTGGATGAAGTCATTTTTCTCCTAACCAGCATGTATGCCTATCATTCTGAACCAAATGACAGAGATCCTTGTGATTCTGCTGCCGCCTGTGCTTCTGTCATGAAGTCCCTCAGTACATTGTGCTCTCTGGTGCCCTGTGTGGGCCTTTCCACCGCCCCATAGCACCCTAAGGTTATTCTCATGCACTAATACCAATTGTTGCAGAATGGTAGATTGTAAGGCGCCAAATAAAGCGTACAGCCATGGGTGCATACATACATAAATTTAAAAGGTAGTTCCCCCCAAATACTTCTAAAAAGTATGAAAAAGGCAATGTCAAGTGTATACCTTCATCATTAAATCAATCTTAATATTAAAACTCAGGTGCCACCTAAAATTCAACTTAATGAATCATTTTCATAATTTCTCTATCACAATAGACAACTCAAATCTAGTAGTTATGAAGCAGAAGAAAAATCTAAAAACAGGGCATATCTTACAAAATAACTTGTATCTTTAGATGTATCAAATTGCTAAGAATCATGGGAAAATGTAGAAATGTTGTACATTGAAAGAAGTGAAGTATTGACACTAATTTTCTGATCCTAGAGGTTGCATTTAAGTTATAAAGGAAACTTTTCCAACCTGGTAAAGTATCAGGAGTGTGGGCATCTTGGCGAAGTACTGTCACATAATTCAGAAGAATGTTGTCAGCACTGTAGTTGAAACATTTTTTTTTTTTTGTGATTTGACATTGTTTCAAAGTAAAAACTTTTAAATGTTTTAAAATATTTTGTTTTATGATCACTTCCATGAAATCTCATAAACCTCAAATAACAAGGTTAACTTTCAGAGAATTCTATTCTATTTCAAAGATTTTTATAACGCAGGTACTTATGATCCGCAAATGTATGTCACCATAAAATTCACAGGTTGAAATGTGGAAATTCCACTATAATTTAAGATCTATCAGACATTTGGTACCAATGCTTTTGGTCTTATTTTCTGTTTTCTTTTGTACTATTAAGGGAGTTTTTGTGTGTTTTTAAGGAATGAAGTAGCTAAATGTTCATAGTAGACATTAAAATAGAAATGAATATTATCTAAGTAGAAAATTATGATATTTCCCTCAGGGAAGAAAACAGAAATAATATTTGGACAGGTTGGACTTTGTATTTACTTGAATTGTTCAAATACAACTGTTCTCAAATAACAGAGCAAAAGCTGGTCATGGTGGCAGATCCCCATAATCCAGCTATTCAGGAGGCTGAGACAGAAGGATTGAGGCGAGCCTGGGCAGCATTTTGGGACGCTATCTCAAAAAAACAAACAAACAACATAGTAAATATTAGATTCCATGACTGTGCCAACTTTTCAAGTACATTCAAGAAAAAGCAGGCAACACAGGACATGCATAAGGAAAAGCCCCAAGATAGGCCTGTATCTATTCAGTTCTATCAATGATTAAAGTGCCACATGCCGAGCCAAAATTAGAAGGACAAGGAAATTTCAGAGCTGAGGTTGAATATATTATTCAGCATTGATTGATTTGTTCAAGTATGCTAGTATTGTTGGGGGGGGGAAATCAAATAAATGTCTTTAAAGCAAAACAAGAAAATGCATTTCAAAAATTATGACATTACCACTTTATTTGCCAGTTTGGAAATTAACTATTAAATATAAAGCTGGGTGCTGTCATGAACTCCTGTAGACTCAGCTACTCCAGAGGCTAAAGCAGAAAGATCCAAGGATTTTGAGGTTGGCCTGGACAATGTAGAAGATGCTATCTCAAAACAAAAGGAAACACATTTAGATTTGAATGCTAAACTCACATAGTGGAATAAACAAATATTCTACTACTCTTTGATGGCTGCTTGGTTAAGCAAGCAGCAAGATCTATCCTATCAAACCCTTGAAATATCCTCAAGTATGTCGTTATTATTGCTGTTACTAATATCACAGAAATCGGCTACTTTTCCCCAAAGACAAAAATGCTCAAAGCAAGCTACCCTTTGGGTAGGGCTTTGGACATTTGGGGGAAGTAGTCTTTATTCTGTGTGGAAGGATTTGGAGTATAATTGCAAAGACCTTCACAGACAAAATTTTACCCCGTGGCTCAAAGTCATGGCAGAGTGTCGAGTCATACCAAGAACTAGCAGTAAGACTTCTTGGACCCCAGGAACACATTTTGAATGTGTAAGAAAATAAACATTTTATATATATTATAATTTTAATAAACTTATGATGCTCACATAAAACAAAATTCCACATTACTACAGACAAATTAGGCTAAAAAAATCAATAATACAATATACAAACATCCAACTTTCCTGTTTTATAGTCATGGAAACTCAGACAAATGACTTAATTGCTTTGCACCTCGTTTTCTCCACATATGAAATAGAGATGAAAATAACAATACCAAGTTTTTTTTTCAAGTTTTAAGTTTATTGCCAGCATTGAATAAGATATAGTATGTAAATGTTTTAAAGTACTACCTGGGACAGAGAGAATACTAATTGCTATCCACTATTGTACTCAGTGGAAATAAAAACAAAGATAATAATTAATTAAAAGCAGAAGCTATGCTAAGAACCCAGTGACCTCATAGAACACGTTTGGATTATTCTCTAAATACATTTACTGGTGTGTATCTGAAATAAAATTAGAACACAGGAGTAGTCTTTTTTTAACCAAAAAAAAATTGCTCTATATAAATGGGGAGGAAAAAGAGTAGTCCTCACAGCACCCGTATAGAGATTTAATTATAGAAATTCTGACCTGTTTGAAGCTACTAATAATCTTTCAAACCATGAGATTGTTATTATTCTTACTATTTTTTTTTTAGGTACTGAAGATTGAACTCAGGACCTTGTGTTTGCTGGGCAGGTGCTTAAGCCACTGAGCTATCTCCCCAGGCCTGAGACTGTTAATTATTATGAACATAATTATTATATAATAAGTTCAAAGTTTGAGAGATACATAGGAGGGCATATTTACAATTATACAGTATAAGAAGAGAAGAACTAACATGTTGGTCTTTTTAAGAACCAATACAGAGGCAGGAAAGAACGATCATGGATTCCCCACATGTTTTAAGCTAAATTTGTTTTCAAAAAGTCACTGGGAGGGCCGACCAGGTAGCTCAGTAGACTAAAAGTTCTTGACTAGGCAGGCACAGGGGATCCGGGTTCGATCCCCAGCATGCCATGTTGGCCCCACTCCCCTGGGCAACTGAGACTGGGCATGGTAGCACGCACCTGTAATCCCAGAACTTGGGAGGTTGAAAGCAGGAGGATCACTATGAGTCTGACCTGTGTAGTGAGACCTGTAGACCCTGTACTAAAATACACTAAAAAAAAAAAAAAAAAAAAAAGTCACTGGACCTAAAATTATTCCACCAAGAACCTACTTTTGAATTAACAATGTTAATATAAACTAATCAATCAACAGGCAATTGAGCACCAAATCTATGAAACACACAGATAAGGTGTACACAGCCTCCTGGATGGTTTCTCTGTAGTCAAAGTCCCTCTTCTTTAGTGTACTGTCCTGAGGTTGACGTGCTTCTCTCCCTAAGTGCATTTTTCATCCTATGCAACTACTAGACAACATAATGCAGCTCACACATGCCTGCTGCTCCAAGTCCAGATGACCCTGTCCAACATCAAGGATCCTATGCTGTCCTCCAGTTCAGCACGGAGACCTCCCCTGGGAATGTGCAGGTGACAGAAAGTCGTGCACTGTAATCCAGACCTATTAGTTCAGAGTCTTCTTTTACAGTGTTTATTACAACAAGACCTCCAGGTTTCCAAATTAAAGTTTAGAAACCCTTCACTAATCTAAACCAAATAAAATCACTAGCTTATAACACCACCCAGGGTCTTCTCAAGAAGAATGAAGACTGAGTGCAAGGCCCTGAGGTTTAATCCCCAGCAAACCAGAATTACATCTTTTCACTATTTCTCTGCCATTCTTTTGCTTATGTCCTTCACTGCCCTGGAAATGCCCTATTTCCTCCTTGTCTACTGACGTCTCACCACTTGAAGGTCAGTGAGAAGTTTTGTATCTTCCATAAAACTGAGACCATTTCAATCCCCCTAACCATGCTGAATATTTTGTGTTCATTTTAGTCAGCACCATTTTCCCTCTTCTTTTTCATTCTTTATTCATTCAGTGAGGGTTTTCTGAATGCTTAGTCACCATGCAAGCAAGAATGCAGACTTATCCTACCTTCTGTCAGCTCCCAATAGGACTTCAGTGGATATAATTGCAGTCATTTCAAGACAAGGGGAAGAGGTCGCAGACATGAAGATGCAGGGTCATACTGGATAAAGCCACAGATACATGCTTTTTGCTTATAACTGCTTAAGTGAAGTAATATTGTTCAGATATATTAAAACATTTTGTGCTATGAAACAGATTAAATACTTCAACCAATAAAGACAAAATAAAAAGACACTGAGCTTTGTTTCATGTTAATTTTACCTCCTATAGAGGAATCATAAGTTTGTTTGTTTTTAATGTATTTGGCTGTTTCAGGGTCTCTCTTGTGGTAATCATCCTGTTTTCAGCCTCCTCAGCACTGGGATTACAGGTGTGCACCACCATGCCCTGACTCTGACCAGTTTAGCCTGCCCTAGGGGCGTGACTGGCGGGGCGTGTGGTGCCAGAATCGAACCTCGGTCCCTGCACTTGCCTAAGCTTGCCTAACAGGCACTTTAGTTCATTGAGCTATCTCATTGGCCCCTCATAAGTTTTTTTTTTCAACAATCCAGCAACATGTCTTTCCTCATTTATTCAACAAACACCGCCACTAAAAACAGCTCTGGTTTTCCTTTTTCTGATTTCTTTAGTTTCAGATGTGGTAGGCACTAAATAAATACTTGGTGATTGAAGAGAGTCTTTGATCTTAAGCTGGTTTCTAGGTTTACACACGTGGAACAATCAGTGCACAAATGTAGTCCTTTCCTCCTACTGCTCTTCCCAACATAAGGAACTGTTCATGAATCTGCAATGACACTTTGGTTTTCTACTAGTATCCTTTGAATCAAAAAGTTCCTCCAGGGTGCCATGGAAGTTTCTCTTTCTCCGTAGCTAATGTTTATGTTCACTGGAGGCTACGTTGGAGCACAGCCAGCCAAATGGAATTGGCTAATAAACGCTTTTGTAGGTGAGCACTTTGGAAACAAGTTTCAAGACCATTTGCTAGCAAAATCCTCAGCAGGAAGAATTTTCACCAACATAAGTTAATGTCAAGCTTTGGCTTGAAGGGGTCAAGAAAGGCAAAGGAGATTAAATACTTATGCAGTATGTAATATCCCATATTCTTTAGTAGTAAAACTAAAGTTAACCTTTCTGGTGGTTGCAAAACCACTCACCGGCTCTTTAGGTAGAAACAGATGCTTCTGGTAGGCAGGCATTCTTCACAGCGCTCTTGCCCCAAGCGCAGCACAAGAGTATATTAGGGTTGGACACTCTAAGACCTTTGTGGTCCCCTTTGCTCCTGCAGTGGGATTCAGAGGTAGTCACACAGGAAACTTCAAATCCAAACTGAGTGAAAACATTATTTGGAACCAACTTACATGATATGGTGCTAAATGGAAAGTATACATTACTGTGAGTCCCAAAATCAGAAATGTCCTTATATTTACAATCTTCAAATTAGTTACAACTTTCCTTTGTCTTACTCAGCAATCTGTTGAAAGATGAGCATTCCCACAAGATGTGTAATTTTCTCCTAAACTTTTAATTTCTCTGCAAACAGAAGAAAGGCTCCACTCCCTTAATTGAGCAATTACTGTTTCTTAAGTGAGTGAAGAGTTTGAAGATAGCGCCAAAATCTTCCTTTCATCCGAGAGCAGCCTAACACAGGCAGTAGCATTAGTGTTGTCTGGCGGCACCCCAGCTTTAGGTGGGGGAGCTGGGCCAAGACAGTGAGGGAGATCATTCCCCAGCTCTAGTGACTCCCTGGCACCTTCTGAAGTTCTTGAGTGAATGCCAACCAGGACCGATTTACATGTCTCCTCGGAGGTTTTAGGTAACTCTTCCCTAAGAACTGTTTGTTTTTCTCATTTAGAGTGTTTCTCTGGAGTGGGATTTTGCAAACTTGCCATTGAATATGCTGTTGGAAGATCACGATTAGGTATTCATTCACATTGACCTATAGCACTGTATTTGAAAAATTCATTAAGAAGTGACTCATTTTAACTCCCAGATCTAAATTTTGGGAAAGGTTCTAACATGTTTTTTTGCAAGATTGTCCCACAAGTCAAGCAATGAAAAACAGTTCATCAACACATATTTCATGGCAAATGCCTACAGAAGGAACTTGCTACTTCATAGTTCATGCCATTATTTAAAGACTGCTAATTGTTTTACAGGATTTTGTGTGTTTATATAGATCTGGAATTATTTCCTTGTAACTTCTACTATTTATCTTACTTTTCTAAGACTCTCTCTCTGACCCAATATATCCTTCAAATATTTGAAGCTAAGTTCCATGCTTCCTTTCTATGTAAAGATTTTGTTTGTTGGGCCAGGGAGATGGCTCAGTGGA
>NW_004524685.1:8563016-8569575 GCF_000260255.1 Octodon degus | reverse complement strand
TTTTCTTTCTTTCTTTCTTTCTTTCTTTTTTTTTTTTTTTTTTTTTTTTGGTGTGTGTTGGGGGGGTGGGTGGTACGAGGGATTGAACTCAGAACCTTGAGCGTATCAGGCAGGCACTTATTCTACTGAGCTATCTCCCTGGTGATTTAAACAATTTTTGTTAGAATAAGTCTTGCTGGTTGTCTTTAGTCACTTATGGTACATCAGATACAGTCTGGAAATTCTTATTTAACTATTAGACTGATAAACTTCACTAAAGAAAGCATCCTTTTTGGTTGCTTCCATCAATAGAGCTTTTATTAACACTACTAAGTGACGACTGAAAGAACATGTTGAAGTATTACTCTCTGATACTGGTGTACAACTTCTCACCAGAAAACTATCACAACTTTATATTGTAATCTAAAATAAATTCTAGCAGCCATTAAAATTGCAAAGAAAGTCTTAGGTCATGTTGTTTCTTAATTACAGTTTTAAAAAGTTAAGATGGCATCAAATTATATTGAGTATTTGCAAAATTCCAAGCATTTAAGAAAATATAAATAGCTAACACGCTAAATTAGGATTGAAGACTGAATATTTTTCATATTGCCTTATTCTCCAAATATTCTCTAGGCTTTTGCAAAATGCTAAAGTGAAGCTTCCTCAAAAAATGTAGATCGTTAATAGACACCCAAGTGACATCAACAATGTAAACACATCATCTTGTAGTTCTCATTAAAATTATTACATTACTGAAGCTTGACCAAAGTTGTTTCTCATTGTATAACATCATGCTCTGCCCTTAATTATTTTCTTTACTTCTCTTACCTGCACTCAAGGAAGTAAAAAAAAAAAGGAAAAAAAAAAAGATTGTTTGATATGCCAACCCAAATTATACTCAGATAAGAGTTAAATAATTCAAAGACGTGTTTAGGAGAGTTGACTTGTGAACACTAGACATTGTTTCCTTTACTTATCTGCTCTGTTACTGAGATCAGGTGACCTTTGGCAGTGCCTGTCTGGAGTGAGTTTCAAATTGGTTAAGAAAAGAATTTTTAAATAAAGAATAGTGGCAAAAATAGTACTAAAAAATTAACGAAGTAAGAAAGTTCAAACACATATTCTTTTAAGTCTCCTACTTGCGCAAGAGTTCCAAGCCTCTTTGTAAATATTTATACATGTGGGTGGAGGCCAGCTGTCTGTTAAATGGTAAGAGGTGTTAGCAGATTCATCAGGACTTGATTATAAATTTGACTGCATAGATTTGGCTCCTAGAAAAGATAAGGAGGAAATATCTGATGAAAGTGTGGATTGCTACTGACGCGACTGTTGTCATATCAATTGCTACGAAATGCACAAGGAGATAATTGCATCTAATCTTTTTAGTAGTTTTGACCGTCTATGCACTGTCAATAGGAAAAGTTATCCACAGTATTAAAAGGAAACCCTTCCCTTGCAAGCATCTCCTTACTAGCATTTTGTTTTTCTTTTTCTAAAATGTTGCTTTAGATGTCTAATTTGAATGGTTCTCTCTTAATAGTCAGATGCAGCTTTGACCTTAGACTGCAACTGCTTGGAATACTTGTTTATTGCATCAGCGGAGCAGACATCAAAAAATGTATCAATTTTTTCCCCTTTAGTTCTTAAAAAAGTGCACTAAAGCCAAAGCTGTGACATTAGAGCTTGGAATGCAGTAAGATCTAGAACGTGCTGCCCTCTTCAGGAGCCGGTGCTTAAAAAAATTTTATTATTATTATTATTTCCTAGCAGTTTAGAAACTATAAATATGAGTATAATATTTTTAAGAATAGGTATCATATACAATAAAATTCTCTATGGTTCATACTTTTTCTTTAAATGTTTGCATTAGAAATCAAATCCAAAATTTTGAATTATAAATGTGTATGACTCTGTAACAATAATTTACTTAAAAGAAACTACTTTCATAGGGAGAATTCCTAAATCATTGCAGAATTTCAGCTTATATATTTGCTATTCAAATGTTCATTTATAAAAATCTCTAACAAACTATCGTCTTTGTGAAAAGCTAGTAAGACATTCTTCATAACTTATCCTTCAGCAAAAGATCTTTTAAAAATTTGTGAATATTTTGGACCGGCTGTGCAGTTCAGTGGTAGAGCCCTGGGCCCTAGGCTTAATCATCACCACTGGAAAACCAAGTGATCGTCAGTTTCAGTGGCTTAAAATTATAATTTGCTTTTACTTATAGAAATACTATTGTGCTTAGGAAGTTTTCAAATACAGATAAATATAATTTTATTCAAAATTACTATAGTAGAAAAATGTTACAGGGACTGAAATATTATCTGGAAAACTCAAGTAAATCTATATTATTTATTAAAATTTACTAAAAAAGTAAAATAAAATTTACTTAGCAATTGGTTAAGTTTGATAAAGAGACATGAACTGTGCACTTTCTTAAAATTATGTGTATGATGTTTAAAAAAACACAAAGGAAGTGAATATAACCCATATTTAATAACATTAATTATCAGGATGAGATAAAAACATATTTTCTTTATCCTGACATATTATTTTATACTTATGGACAGAAAATGAACCAATTATTGAAAATGAAAAGTAAATGTTTATGAAGAATTTTAAAGAACATAATTTTTTCAAGTATATCTTTTCCAAGTACAGTTTTGGCCTAGTTCTTATCATGTTATATAATCAATAGAAAATGGCAACAAAATAAATGATTTCTTATCAGGAAAAACGAGCTTGATATTCAAATTTTGTTTCTCAGCTTCTACACCTGATTTTCTTATCAAGATTCAACAGAAAATTCACTTACATTTAAATGGATGCAACCTCTGACAGGACAAAAAAATTTTAATTTAAATTTAAATTTTAAAAAAGATACAAAGGAAAGATCATTTTGTATTTATATATACAAAATAATTAGGATAAATTTACAGCTACTTTCGCTTAACTCAATGAGAAGAAAGAGGTGTACTAACAGTGTTTGGACAGAATATCCTGTCTGCTTCTTGTACTATGGATATCCACTAAGAAGATAACAATGCACAGAGTATTGAATATCAAAACTGTCCTATTAATCAGCTGTGAAACTGTCTCATTCATATTTATTTCTCAATAAAAAGTAAATATATAAAAAAATAAAAATAAATAAATGGATGCAGTGGTCATGAATGTTGACCTACAAAAACTAGACTGTCCCCCCTGAATTCTTTAAGGGAAAAGAATTCAGGGGCTGAGACTGGGCGTGGTGGTGTGCCCCTCTAATCCCAACACTTTGGAGGTTGTAACACGAAGATTACTATGAGTCTGATCTTTGTAGTGAGACCCTGTAGACCATGTAGACTCTGTAATAAGTACATTAAAAAAAAAAAACAAAAAACATTCAGGGGTAGCTGTCTCTTGGCATTCAGTGAAAAATTCAACTGTGTTCAAAAGGCATAGTGAAAAAATATCATTAACCATTGTCTCTTAATCCTGTAATATTTGTTTTCAGAAAATATAATCTTTTATTCCGTGTCTGAAAGTACTCAGCCTCACCACTGTTTAATCCTAAGGTCTTTCTGTCCAACGACATGTTTGAGAATTCTTACAACACTGATTTGTGCTTTGTTCAATACGCTGACTTCATTTTTGTTTTGCTGTTGATGCATTGCATGTGGCGGGTAGGATCCCCGCGGACGGAGGCGTAATAAATAATAATGTTTTCTTTGCTTTCTAGGGCATTTATGGCACAATGATAAATGTCATCTTTCCCAGTATGGTAAGTAAGGACTCTTTATATATTTGATAGTGTCAAACAAAACCTTAAAAAAGAAAAAGAAAAAAGTGAATTGTTATAATAAAAATGGAGTATCCATTACTAAACATAGTGCATGCTCTGATAATTACAAAGTTGCTTATACTTTCACGCATAAACACTGTATTCAAACTCCATAAGCATTTTGATGTTCTCACCAAATATGCCACAGGCTCCTTGAAGGGAATAGGTTTTGCTTTCTCCATTAGATTGCACTTGACCATAGTGCATTCAATATTTTGTTTTCTGGGGCAATTTATTTCAATATATACACAGATATAGAAATAAATGTGATTTACATTCTATGACCAAAAAGATAAAGTGTATCTGTGATACATGTTGAAAGTGGGTGACTAAGAGTCCTTTGGAATTTTTACTGTTACATACAAAGTGATTATAATTTATTTTTGACTGGGGCCTCACAACATCTGTGAATTTTAAAATGTTTATTTTCTAAAAGCACACACTGTAACTTCTAAGTGAGCTTGCCACCCTGTGAATTCTGTTAAGCACATGATTCTGCTGTCCTTTTGTTTTCATGGCATTAAAGGTAATATTCAGGCTTAGTTTTGATCATAACTTCTTTACAGCCCAAATAACAATAAAACCTAGTGTAAAATATCCAGCAAATTATTACTGTAGCTTATGAAAGCTTTTTTCCCCTTAGTAGTTCTTGATTATTCTCTAGAAAACTAAGGAATTTTTCAGGTTGAAAAATAGCACTTTGAAAAAAAAAATGAAAAATAGCACTTTGAAATAAAATAGTTATCAGATAGTGTTACATTAGTGAACAAACAGGACAAAAATAACTATATTATATGTTATGTATTTCTGTATAGAAGGGAGAAAAAATTGGTACTATATTATGGGTTTAGGAAAAAGACTCACAAAAGAGACTGGGCGTGGTGGTGTGCACCTATAATCCCAGCACTTGGGAGGCTGTAAACAGGAGGATTACTGAGTCAGATCTGTGTAGTGAGACCCTGTAGACCTTGCACTAAATACATTTTTTAAAAAAGACTCACAAAAGACTTGGAATATAATTATCTGAAGATTCTTCATTTCTCAGTTTCATATGATAATACATACTATTTTTCTAACCAGAACAAACCCATTATTTGAATAATAAACTATTAAAAGTATACACGTATATCTACATATACACATACGTAATTAAAAACAGCTTCTTTGTACTAACTGCATCACCCAAATGATATCATGTAATTAAAAATAAATTACCTTCAACGTACTTCCAGGAGGAACTAAAAATATAAATGAAGATAAATTAGTTAAAATAAAAAAGGATGTAGAGTGAAAACAAATCTACACCTCTAAAACGTTCCAGGAATCGAACTCATGACCTTGTGCCTGCCAGGCATGCGCCGTGTGGCTCAGCTGTATCCCTGGCCTGAAATGCTTTGCTCTGGTACAAAAGTACTTACAGAAGGAAAGCTTTTGTGCGCAAAGTAGACCCATAGTTCCACCTTGGCCTTTGCATATAAGAATTGGCATTTTATTAACTTTGACAAGAAGGAAGGATCTACATAGCAAAAAGTTAAAACACGAAGGTGAAGTACTTAAACTCTTGCTTCATGTTAGAAAGCCACCTTTTTGGTGGGAAAGAACACGATTTCTCCCTGAAACCGTTGTCAGTCTGCGGAGCTGCTCTGTGGGAGGGCACTTGCCGTGCGTGTGCAGATTTGATCCCCAGCACCACGCTTCCTTTCAAAGCCACCTTTGCAACTAGAATATGGAACGCTCGTGTTAAGATCTAAGATGAAAAGAAAATGAAGTATAACAGACAGCTAAGCAAATATAAAGACACTTTAGCAGAATAGCTCGTAACTTAAAATAATAATAAAAAATTGTTTATCAAGAATAGGGATGCGGTTCAGGGATGGAGTTCTTATTGGACATGTGCAAGGCCCTGGGGTAAACCTCGAGTGCCGCAAAGGTAGGCAGATAAGTAAACAAATAAATAGCTATATAAATACATAAAACCATTATGTTTAAAACAGACAGGCAAGAGCCAGCCAAATAGCTCAGTGGATTAAAGCGCCTGCAAGAAAGTGCAGGCGCAGGGGCAGGGGTTCGATTCCCAGGCCTACCGTGCCGGCCCAGCCCATGGGGCACGTTGAGATGGCAATTGAGACTGGGCGTGGTGGCATGCTCCTGTAATCACAGCTCTTGGGAGGCTGTAAACAGGCGGATCACTACGAGTCCGATCTAGTATTTAGACCCTGAACACCCTGTAGACCCTTCCCTAAAACACAAAACATAAAAAAAAAAAACAAAAAAAAAACAGACAGGCAAATAAACAACTATATAAATATACAAAATCATAATAAAATAAGTATTAAAACATATTTGATATATGTGTACTGTTTTTAATGTTTTATCAATTATTACACTCTCTTTAAAATAGATGAAACCAAAAAAGACGAGGAAAAAACTGATTGTTTGAAAGCAAGTGCCAATATTCAGTTATTTCTCAATCTTGCATAACTATATCTATTAAACTGAGCAACAAATTTGATGATAAAAATAGATAATATAGCAACCATTGCTAATTAGCTATTCCTGTTTTGAAAATCTGTAACATATGCATTATTGTGTGTTACTATTTCTGTCCTTTTTTTTTTTTCTGTTTTTGCTTCTGTTTTTACTCTTCAAAATAAAAATTAAAAAATATTTGAGGGGCCGGCGAGATGGCTCAGAAGGATAAGCGCTTGACTGGCAAATGCAAGGATCTGAGTTCAATCCCCGGTTCAGAAA
>NW_004524685.1:8555129-8562916 GCF_000260255.1 Octodon degus | reverse complement strand
AAAAAAAAAAAAAAAAAATTGAGATCAAAGTTCCAATCAATAGTAACTTATTGGAGGTGAAGATTTAGAAAGAAAATGTGAATTTTACTTTGAGCCCTCTTTAAGAAAAGAAACTTATAATTGGATAAACAATCTTTTTTTTTTTTTTTTTGTATTTAGATCAGGGTATACAGAGTGCACAGGGGCTCACTGTGTAGGTCAGACTCATAGTGATATTCCTGTTTACAGCCTCCCAAATTGCTGGGATTAGAGTTGGGACACCACACCCAGTCTCAATTGCCATTTCAGTGTGTTCTGGGGGCGGGGCCCGCACTGCAGGCCAGGGAATCGAACTCCGAGCCCCTGCATCTGCCTAAACAGCACTTTAATCTGCTGAGCTATTCGGCCAGCCCTGTACGAATAATCTTAAAAGAACTGAGAATTAAAAGGTATGAATCTAGCACTGTTCCCATTAAAGGTTTTCAAGTTCTCATTTCCACGCTAATTACTCTTGGAACAGGATTAGTTAGCTGTCTGGTCATGAACTGGAAGGTATAAATGAAAACTGAAAGAGATGCAGGGAAGAGGGGCAGAGAAGAGAGAGGAAAGGAGAAAAGGTACAAAGAATTAAGATGTGTTCAATCCATGGACCACTCTCCATGGTGGATGTAATCATTGTGGAATGCAAACATGGACTAATAAAATTTTTTATGTAATTTTAAAAATGAAAACTGAGAGGAATACAATGAAATATTTGCAAAGTCAGTGGCCATTCTCAGCTGTTTATGAGCTGTAAATTCTGGAGGTATAGGCAGGATGGGTCGGCAAAACTTTGCAATGGCAACACTTGGGAAGCTGAGGCTGGAGGATTTCTTCAAGGTCAAGGCTAGCCTGAGATGTGCAGTGAGTTTTAAGGCAGATGAAACTACAAAGCAGGATGCTATCTCAGAGAGAAAAGAAATTAAATGAATACAGTGAAGAGAAATTGAAAATCAAAGGCTAGCTACAAGATTCATCATATTGGTTGGGTTTTAAATTCTTGATTTGCTTAACAGAAGACTTACATGAGAAGATTTTTGATAAAATCTAAATATCTGTTGCTAAAATTTACAATCATATATCTGAATTTATTGCATGTAACGTAATATTGTGGGATTTGGGGTGATTACAATGAAAATTTTTTATAACTAAAGATGTAAATTCATTCATTTGTAAAGTTCACTTAAGTTAAAGTCTCACTCATATTTGAAAGTTATATTTATATTGATTAACGGCTTAGACATTGTATATTTTTCTAATATTCATGCCATATTGCTTTTTTTTCAATGTACTAAAATATTTGAATGTTTTTCATTTTACTCAGACTGAGACCACTGAAATTGTGGGTAGAGAAAATATAGCATGAGCCTTTTTTCTAGTGGTAGCCGGAAGCATGCCAGTTTGCATGTGGAAACTATGTATTTCTTTTTGTTTTTGTTTTTGTTTTTCTTTTTCTTTTTTTGTGGCCAGCTCAGTCTACCCCAGGGGCAGGGCTGGCAAGGCATGTGGTGCCAGAGATCGAACAGCGGTCCCTGTGCACTTGCCTAAGCAGGTGCTTTAGACTGCTGAGCTATCTCACCGGCCTGGAAAGTATGTATTTCTAATCGGTTTCTGCTATCAAGTGTTTAATGTGATTATTGGGAAATCAAATGCTTAAACTTGAAATTTCTGGTTTCGTACCTGTTTCATAAAACTCAGTAGAACTCACATGTCGTGACATTTGAGTGACAAAATAAGGCAAATTCACCTACTATCTATAACCATGATTGGAGCGAGGTAACAAATTATTACATAAAGAGCTGCTCATTCAAATTATTTTTCCTGATTTGGTAAGTGTGCAAATGTAAGCAAGCAGCCAAAGTTATCAATTACTATGTAAACTAAAATGTTAAAAAAAAAACATTTTGACACTTATCTATTAAAACTGAAATTGGAAACAGAATAAATCTTAAGTACTCCATTTTTCCTAAAATATTGTGAAACATCAAGCATTAAAACAAATCCTACATTATAATTAATCTGTATTTCAACAAAATAGATATTGCCTCTCATTTCTGATTCTGCCTGTGATGTAAAAGCTGAGTGTATATTTGTATGAACAGTCACAGGAGCCAGCCTCCTGACAAGAATGAAATACTCTGTTTTGGAGACTGTTAATAAAATTTTGTGACCTGTATCATTGATGACAAAAGTTCCTCATTGTATTCTACTCTAGCCAATGGTCATTTCGTCAATTAGTTTGAAAAACGCCACAAATGTTTTCAATCTATCAAATGTCAATTTTTAGTTCAAACGATCATAATACCAGGCACTGCTAATTGGGCAGCTGGTTGATTACTTATAAGATCTCGCAGAAAGCAATGATAAAAATAGTCTTCTTTTTCTTCAATTAAAATTGCATGCAATTATTGTTGTAGATTATAGATCTCTTGCGGGGTTTCTGTTTCCATGCAACTTTTGGGTTCATTTCACAGGAATAATATTCATCTTAATTAGCAAAAAACAATTGATTTTTTTCCCCTTTTACAAGAGGGAGTTCACTCGGCATAATAACATTGCCACTAGATTATCCTGTTTGTCTTTCTTTAAGGCTATATTTTTAAAGTAGTTGACTACATTATCTGTTAGAAAATATTGCTTAAGAAAAGATGTCTCTCTTTTTTCTTTGTTTTCCTTCTTTTTCTTCTTTCTTTCTTTCTTTCTTTCTTTCTTTCTATTCTTTACCATTTTGTTTTAATCCCCTAAATCTCCTAAGCAACATCCTGAATTGGCTTGTTACCATTTTACATAAATCAGGAAAAAGACACTTTTGGCTTCTTATATTAAATTGTGTTACTTAGTATCTAATGTTGTTTGCTCTCTTACATTATGCAATAAGATGTAAACAGGGCATATATTTAGCTATGATTTTTTCCACTCGAATTAACTTCTTCATTTTCAACTCTATGCAGCATGTAGCTATAATTCATTTGCATTTATTGTTATATAATATTCCATCATATGGTGTAATTTATTCAACATTCATAGATATTTGGACTGTTTTGAGAGTGTTTTTGTTTCTTTTGTTCTTTACTGCTACACGCTGCCTGTACAACCATCCCTGCGCATCTATAAGAACATATGCAAATAAACTGGCTCTTAAACTGGGGCAATTTTGCCCCCAGAGAAAATATGGCAACACTGACCGGCATTTTTATTTCTAGCTGGAGTATGTTACTAATATCTCCAGTTAATGCTCAATATTCCGCAAAGGGTGCTGCTGGAGATCCTAGAAGAGAGTTGCCGCTACAAAGAATTGCCCGACCTGAACTGGCAAGCATGTGAGATTAGATGCCTTGCTTTAGAATGTCCGTGTACTGGTTAGTAATTCTATAGTCAGCTCTTGTAAATTTCCTGCTAATTTTGTAAATGGAAAATAAAAAGTCCTCATAGTTTTGATGTTAAATTTCTTCACTACTAATGATATTGAACTTCTTTTCTCATTTATTAACAACTAAAGTTTCCTGTTTAATGAGGTGTATACTTTTAACCCATTTTAAAAATGAATTTTATTGGTAGTTTTGATATGCATAATGATTCCATTCATCATAGGGAATTTCTACCAGTATATAGTGCATCTTTGTTCTTCTTTCTCAAAGTCCATCTCTCTCCTTTTAAACTTTCTCTTCCTTGCTTCCATTTCTTTCTTCTATTGTCTTTTCCCCTTTTCCTCCCTGCTCAGTTGTTACTGTTCCCATTTGAACGTTTTCCTCCTAAATCGCAACATATATCATCCACTTGATCCTTATTTACCCTTTCGTTTTCTCAAACAAGAGAAACAATGTGACATTTATACTCGTATATCTGATGCCTTTCACTAAGAAGTCTGGTCTCAAGGTGCATCTGTTTGCCTAATAATGATTCAGGTTTATCCTTCTCCCTGGCAGAGTGGTAGTTCATTGTATATTGAAGAAACACATTTTCTTTATCCATTCCTCAGTTGATAGGCATTTGGGCTGTTTCCAAGATTTCTCTATTACAAACTCTGCTGCTATTAGCATGGGTGTGCATGCATAGCTGTGGACCGATGCTTTTAATTCTTTCGGAAAGACACTATAAAAGGAATAACGAGGTTAAATGGAACCTCTACGTCTGAGAAATCTCTATGTTGATTTCCATATTGGTTGCAACAAGTTACACTCCTACTAGCAGCAAAGCAAGGTTCCTTTCCCCTATCAGCCTAGTTAGCAGTTGTTGGTTGACTCCTTAATGATAGCCATTGTTTCTGGAGTTGGCTTCTATTAACTGAATTGTCTATTAGACTTGAGGACAATATCAATACTAATCAATACTATACAATATACTATATTGTATTTGTGGGACAAATATATTTTTCTAGATTACGAATTTTTTCTGTTATTTGAGATGCCCTTCTATATTTGAGGTTTTAATTTTTTATTTTTTTATAATTTTTATTCATTTTAATGAGAAAAAAAGATAAAATAGCAATGATGTATTTGAGTTTTTAATCTTAATTCAGTTAAACTTTTCAAGCTTTCTTTTTTCACTTGTGTTATGTATTTCCCATTGAGAAAGCTTTTCCTCAGTCTTCTAAATATTCTGGCATTTTTGTATTTGCATATTTATCTATTTGAAGTCAGTGTTCATGAGTGGTATGAGGTAGAAATCATGCATTTTCTCCTCTGATCTTCTGAGCTAATCTTTTCAAAAATCAAACTTCCATGTATGCATGATTTAATATTTGGGCTCCTGCTTTATGATTTGGCTCAATTAATTTCTCTCTTAACCAATATCACCAACATAATTTCGTAAGAATCTGAAGTATCTGGCATATTTCTCCGTTTCTTTCTTTTCCAAGGTGCATCGACTGACCTGGGCTCTTTTTTTAAATACACAAATCTTTCAAGAATGCTGTCACTACCACATTTTACACCCATAGACTCAGAAATTTGTTAGAATCTACAGATTACAATGAAGAGAAATAACATTTATTATTATGACTTCTGGTGTTCTAAGAACATACTATCTACTTTTCCATTTATTTAAATGTTCTTTAATGTTTTTCAAAACTATTTTATTTCCCAAATTTGTTATATTTATCCCTACTTACTCTTTTAATAAAGCATCTTAGGATATGTTTTAAATCATTTACTTTTAAGAATATTTTCTAATATTTGCCTCTGTATATAGAGATATAGTTAATTTTTGTATTTTTATTTTCAGCCAGGAAACTTTCAAAGCTTTATTAATTTTCATAATTTATCCATATTTTCTCTGGAAAATTTTCACATAAACAATTACATTTTTCTTTTCAGTTTTTTCCCCAATTTTAAACTTCCATTTTTTTCAGTATGTTCCACTAACTGACCTCTACTTCAGTGTTATATAGAAATGGTGATAATGCATACTTTTGTTCTTCTCTAATTTTTAGAGGAGATACCTTGATGAGTTCATCCCTAAATTGTAGGCATGTTTCCTTGGGGGGGGGTAGATATCCTTCATCAAGTGCAGAAATTTTTATTTTCAAACTTAACTCTCTTTTATCTCTCTGTATATAGCTTATAACCATCCTCCCTCCCTCTATCCCTCTCTCCCTCCCTCCCTCTCTTCCTCCCTTCCTTGAAGGGAATTAATTCCAGGGCCAAGTTATATGACTCAAACATCTATCACTGAGCCAAAATCTCAACTTTTTTTTTTTTTTTTTTTTTTTTTTTTTCCAGAACCGGGGATTGAACTCAGGCCCTTGTGCTTGCCAGGGAAGTGCTTATTCCACTGAGCCATCTCCTTGGCCCCTCTCAACTTTCTTTTAATCCATTTCTTCTTCTCCCTTCCTTTGTATTCTCAATCCCAGTTGTACCAAAAGCTGTATTTTAAAATATTTTATCTTTTAGCATTTAATTCGATCATAAATAACATATAAACACTCATTTGTAGTAAAATTAAAAATCATATTACAGTCAAGTTTAATTTGCAAGCTAAGACTAATTATAAAGAAATGGATTTGGATTGGGACATTTATCTGTAGGAGTTGCAAGGGTTGTGAGAATTGTAAGAGCTGCAAGCAGTAAGAGTTTAGGCAAAAAAAAATAGAAATAAAACTAGCACTATCTATATAATTTAAGCAAGGAAGGAATATAATATTGCAGTAATAACAATAGTAAAGTGTATATTGATTGCTCTTATGTAGAACATTTTTTCAAAGTGTAGTATGTTTGTAAGCAGGAACCACTTAACTAAAAATTCAGAATGATTAGGATATTATAAATTCTTTGAATCTGCTTCATTGGTGTATTTTTTACCAAAATCTCAAGGACTTTTGAAGAATCTTACATTTTTGTTTTAAAATTTTTCCAGAAAGGCATTACTGTGCATGTCTCCAAACTCCTGACTGCCCCAGTGGTGGTTCCTGGCCAAAGCTGAACTGATCTGAGGCCAGCTCTGTAATTTTTTAAACTAGAACTATGAGACAGACCCAGGCAAAGAGAGAACGTAATGGTTGAGGGATCCCAAGGAAGGCTGGTGCTAAGCCCTAATTCCAGTTATTAAGCTTCCTAGAGATCCATGAACCAGTAAATTGCCTTTTTCTGAAACGTATTTGAGTTGAGTTGCTGTAACTTGCCACCAAAATGGCCCTGATAACTATATTTCTATAAAGAAAATTAAATTCTGCGATGGTTCCCATGCATGCTGATGGTCACAGAAGGCAATGAACGAATACTACTCTTAATTCCTTTTCCATCACAAGAGAAAAGGATTGGGGAAAAGTTCCTGGGAGAGTACTCTGAAAGCCCTGCCTTGAGCATATCATGCTATAGTCCTTTGATTTATCCCAGAGATGGGTCTGAGGAAGGACAGTTGCTTTGGATTGCTTTTTATACTAAGATTTTGTACCATCGGTATGTTGACAATTAAGCATCTGGTGCCTAGAGAGATCCCATCAAGAAAAATTTCCTGGATGTGACATTATTCTGTAGTTACTTTGTACCTGATCCTTCACATGACCTTGATGGAAAAGAAAGGGATTAACACAGAGGACATGGTGAAGAACGTACGGCACAGGCGCCTCAACGGGCTGTTTGGTATTGTTGCAAGCTCTAAAAGGTCCTCCATCACTGAATTAGCAGAAGTGTTAGCAGTTATTGAGCATTTTACTCCACGCTCTGCAGCTGGTTGATCAATTGCAATTTGTTTTCTAGTTAAGTAGTATGGACTGAATTGTGCTGTGCTTCCCACCTCCCAGTTCTTACTAGTGTCCTCAGCACCTCAGAAATGTGACTGCATTTAAGGTGTGGCTAACATTAAATGATGCTATTGAGGTGGTCTCTGACCCAGCATGCCTTGTGCCCTCCTAAGAGGCAGAAACTAGGATGCAAACATACACAGAGGAAGGCCACGTGAGCACTCTACAGAGCACGGCCTCCTAACAACAGAGAGGCTCGGGTGAAGCAGCACTGCGGATGGCTTCCTTCGGAATCCTTCCCTTTGACACCATAAGAAAATGCAATTCCTGTTAAGCCATCACCTCGATGGCATATGTCACGGCAGCCTTAGCAAAGGAAAATGTTACATGATATGATGCAGCGTCATTGCAGGGTCTGGCCTCCAAGGTCTGTCAAGTCCGCTCTTTGGTATGCTACCAAAGTGTTCTTTTCTCTGTTCTCACTGGGACCATCTTGGTTTAGTTTTCTTTTCTCTTCCTTCCTTCTTTTCTTTCTTTCTTTTTCTTTCTTTCTTTCTTTCTTCTTTTTTTTTTTTTTTTGTTTGTTTTG
>NW_004524685.1:8546367-8555029 GCF_000260255.1 Octodon degus | reverse complement strand
TTTTTTGCAGTACCGGGGATTGAACTCAGGATCTTGCGCTTGCCATGCAAGTGCTTATTCTACTGAGCTATCTTCCCAGCCCCCTTTTTGTTTATTTTTTGAGAAAGTTCAGCATATGCAGCTCAAGCTGGACTTGAGTTCACCGTGTAGCCCAGGCTGGCCTGGAAATGGCTGTAGTCCTGCCTTAGCCACCCTGGGGCTGGCATTACAGACGTGGGCCACCAGGCTTGGCAGACTATTTTTCTCGCCTGAAATACTGCATCCCAGGGGCCTCCAGCTTCTCTGCATTCTGATAAACATGGAGGTGGTCAGGACAGCTGATCCAGTAGACGGGGAGCAGTGTGACAGCAGGGTCTGCTCTATACTAACTCCTCCTCTTCCGGATCTCCTATGGCTAGCTGTGTGCCCCAGTTTTTGGTGATACTGTTTACACTACAGATTTTTGGGCCTCAGACTATATCTTTTGAATCAGAATCTATGTGGGCTGGAAATTTTGTATTTTTAATATGTTTGCAAATTAGTCTTATGAATAATATATATTTGTTGCTTTTTTTTTCTTTGCCCATCTTTTTAATTAACAGTCAAAGGACAGCACCTCCCAAACTTTTCAAGTCAGGCTTTATCCTATATTTTTATGAGCCATCCATTGTCACAATATATTTTGAGGCTTTAAAGTTTATTTGGGGATTTTTTTTTTTTTTTTTGTTCTTGTTGTACTAGGGATCAAACTCAGGACCATGTGCTTGCCAGGCAAGCATTTATGACCCCTGATTTTGATTCTTTGTATTTTGCAGCTTGGGAAATTGAACCTAGGGCCTCACAGATACCAGTCAATATTCTACCACTGAGTACTATATCTCCAATTGTTTTTCATTTTGAAATTGTATGTTTATTGTAGGTTGTGCTATGCTCACCTCATGAAAAGCTATTTAAAAAGCCATAAAGATGCTGTTTAATATAATATACAATACCAATACCAAAGCCTGTCCTGGTTTTTCTTTTCTACTCTAAAGCTTCTAAGTAAGTTTCAGCATCAGATTGTACCACTTTGTGTCCAACTGCATGAATAACATTTGGGAAAAGAGTGAATATTCACTTTTCCTCTTATTTTGTGGCAGCCTGACCCTACTCATGTTGAAAAAGCTGTGCAGAAGGTCAACAGTAAAAAAACACTGTAGAACTGATTTTGGAAAAGAGGAGGTAACATCTCAAATTCTATCCAGCCCCTCTGTACTGGAAACTCAATCTTTACACTTATCATTTGATGAAAATTGACACCTTCTTACCCTGAAAAGAAAAATCACATTGCTTTCCTTACTCCAATTAAAAGTATCTCCTCTGCTGAAGCGGTGGGTCTTGGCGTCTTCCTCATAGACAGGAAAGCATGCATCTAGAAAGGGCTAACAAATATTGGCAATCCTCAGGGATCAACCTCGCTGAGGTCTGCACTAAAAATCAGAGGCGTCCTTTTCATCAAAAATAGATAACGAAACAAAAGCTTGCTGAATGTCCCTGCCAAACAAATTCGATAAATAACTTGTTTTGTGTCTATTTTAGCAAGCATTATATGATCGAGGATGATCGAAAAGAGAGACATTGTCCCTGCTTTTGTGGAAGTTTCAGTTTAGATAATTAAAAAAATTCTCTTTAAAAAAAAAAAGAAGAAGAAGAAGAAATAGGATGCTCACAGGAGGCTGGTACAGAGGGAGAGAGTGCAGGAGGGGAGGCATGCCCAAGTGATCCTTGCTGGGGGGACTGCTTACTCTGTGCACAGATGTCAACAGCCAGGGCTACACCAGGAGTGCAGGAAGCAAATGTCCATGAGGGTTTTCTCAGGGCAGTCAGGCTGTCCATGCATGTCATGTAAAACGTAGCATAGAAACTCAGGGTTGTCTGTGGGCTCCTTTTCCTGGCCCAATGTTTCATGTGTTCATTACACAAATATCCTGTTAAATGTATTTATAAAATAGGGTCCCTTGGAACTGACTACAAAGGCGCAGTTAATGATGCATTAACCAGCTACCTAGGCATTGGCCTATTTTTTTCTGGTGCATATTTTGCACTTCCTGATTTTAATCTTTTGGATTATAAACTTGATCATACAGAACTATACAGTCTCATGGTTTCCAGGCCAGGTATGGTGTTGAGTTGAAGGCCATCCTAGACCACACAATAAGACCCTGTCTCAGAAAAATTATAAACAAACAAACAAAAACTAGTTTTTCCAAGCTTGCATTAGCATCTTCTGTCAAGATATTACTTCTTGCAAGACTTCTGAGGCCAAATGGCTCAGTTTTTACACTGAACTATGCCTCACGACACTCTCATCTTAATTCAACCCCTTTGGATCATTTAAAATAAAGCTAATCCTTCTTCCTCATAATAATTTTTTTTCCAGACAATGTAGGTAGATTTTTTACAAAATTAGGGTAAGTTTAGGAAAGAACATTTGGAAAATTAAAAGTAGATTAATAAAATGCCATTTTATGACTACTCAAGTACAACCATTGTTAAAGATTGATGTACCTATTCCTTGTCTTATTGCTATATTTTGTTTTTATTGTTTTCTATATTTTGCTTATCACATCTGTGAACATACAGATACACATACATACACACATAATATAATTTAATTTCCATCTAGTAAGAGAAATCTTCTATAGGGAATAATTGAGTAGGCATGAGAAAAAGACTGACCCAAGTTCAATTACAGTTCTATCTCTTGCTTGCATCTATTGCCTTGGATATATTAGACTCCTTGACCTCAGTTTTGTTTTGTTTTGTTTTATGTATTTGGTATAGGGTCTCACTTCGTAGCTTAGGCTTCTAGTGATCCTCCTGTTTTCAGCCTCCTCAGCACTGGGATTACAGGCCTGCGCCACCACGGGCAGGGCCAGCGTGGCATGTGGTACTGGGAATCGAACCCTGGTCCCTGTGCTTGTCTAAGTAGGTGCTTAGTCCACTGAGCTATTCCACCCACACTTGGCCTCAGCTTTTTAGACGTAGCATTAAAATAACCCAGAGATCACACCTTGGAATTGTTGGTGGTATCAATGAGTGGAAAATGGTTAGCATGGAACTTAGTGAATGCTAAATGCTGATTAAAATGATTATGGTTTTACTAGTCAGCTAAAACTACCAAAACAATAACTTTCCAACTAGAAAGTCCCAATTCTTTTGGGCTTTTCTCATGGAAGATGGTTTTTAATTCCCTTTGCCATTCAGGATGCTAAATTCTAAAGTTTTATAATCCTTCCATCCATGTCCCTAGGAATTGAACTCAGGACCTCACTCTTGCCAGGCAGGCACTGCACCACTGAGCTACAATGTGGCCCGTCGGTGTTTGTTTTTTCTAACCATACTATTCTGCTGTCCCTCTGACAGATGGGCCCTTATTTTCCCACTGAATGCAGTTGCTCCGTCACACGTCCTGCAGCCCATCATTGTGACCAATTTCATCTGTTTATCTATTTCTTATTTTGAGACAGTGTCTTATGAAATTGCCCAGAGAGGACTCGCAGTTAGAATCCACCCTCCTCAGCCTCCGAGTAGCTGGGGTTACTGGAATGTGCCACCTTGCTCGGCTTGTGGAACCTACGCTGGACGGGCGTCTCTTTCTAGAGCTCTATCTCAGTCGTTGATAGATCTGTTCACAGCAGACATGGCCAAGGACAAAGGCCTGTGCTGTCTGCTCGGAAGCATTCCTTCTGGCTGACACAGATGCTTGATTACTGCCATGGGTGCAATCATTCAACTAGTTATGAAACCGCACAAAAATCCAACCCCTAGGGCCGACCCAGTAGCTCAGCGGATTACAGTGCCTGCTTAGGCAGATGGGGGGGGGCAGGCTTTGATCTGGAACACTAAGAAATACTGAAACTGAGATTGAGACTGGGCACAGTGGCACTTGCCTATAATCCCAGTGGTTGGGAGGCTAAAAAACAGGAAGCATCACTACAAGTTCAATCTGCATAGTGAGACCCTATACGAAATAGATTAAAAAAGTCCAACCTCTAAGCCCACATTTTTTTTCATCTGGTTCGCAAGATGTACAGAAAGAATTTAAATTCCTTGATAAAATGCATATTTGTATCCGTTATCCTCACACACTGGTTTACTAAGCCTCACAGGAAGGAATACGTAAAATCAGTGTAAATATCTTATTCTTTTTTAATTTACAATTTTCCCTAAAATCACATTCAAAAATGCTTTCGAAATCTTTTATATAGTCTAGATTATTCATGCTCCCCACCCTAGCAAGATCAATCTCATAGATCTAAAGTTGTGCCCTTATTTGACTATAAGGCAATTATTTTTGTGTCTCCTGATACTACCATCCAGTGAATGGAATTAAGTAAACATTTATAACACAACGTAAATTTCTGGTAATAATTCACAGAGGTCAAGGGACACGTTGGCAGCTCCACGGGTCACGTGACGCCAGGAGGGCACACAGGCAAAGTGCTCAGACCAAGGTCGTAACTATCTTCATTCACATCCCTGCTCTTCATTTCTGTAGTCTAAGACCTATGAGCAAACTCTTTAATGCAACAGTAACGCATGCCTTACGGGGCTGCAGGGACGTCTATAGGAACAAGTGCATGTTCATAGTTAGTGTGTGATGCCTCTATATTCTCAATAAACGTCATCTTCATTACAATCCCCTTATCTCTCTTCCAGTTCTTAGCCACTGCCTAACCATCATGACTTCGCTCATCCAACACATATTTAACAAGCAGTTCTTAGTACATACAGAGTATAAGAATAAGGGATGAACACTGAATCGAGGCACTAAACTCACTGAGTTCCCATTCCAGCGCAGAAAAGGAACACACTCAAGTGATACCAGTAACTCTGTGCAAAAATAGGAAGTCTAGAGGTTACAGCATGTCAGACAGCACTATTTTTAGAAGGGCTGCCGGGGTCCCTTTTTGACCTTACAACATGTTGTGACATGTGAACAGAGTCATGAATGAATCAATAGAGAAGAAACAAAAGGATAAAGGAGGTTTGCTCTCTTTTTCATGAATCAATTTTATGTCTTCCACTTTTAAAAAATGGGCCTATTCCTTTACCGATCCTTTTATTTCAAGCTAAGGCAAAGTGATTTTGGTTCTCTTTAACAACTTTCACAAACCTTAGCTGGTCCTGCGCTTTAGTCTTGCTGCCTTTTTGTAGGTCTATGCTACCTTCTTATATTTATGCCTGATTGTGTGGCCCTCTTACCATCTTTTGCACATGCTGTTTTAAATTCAGAGCCTGTCAGTAAGTCCCTGTGCAGCACACTAGTTTCTTTAGTTTCCTCCCCATTTTCTTGCTCATTAGAATCATTTGTGTTTGCATAGGCAGAACACTGCTTAAATCAAACTCTATGAGCGCATGGCTGCTTTTCCCCAAGGTTCCAATCATTTCCATTTTACCTACTGGTCTCTGTCAGAATTGGGTCCCGGGCAGGAGTTCTCCTTAATGCTTACTCTGTCTTCTGGGAAATGAAATTATCAGCAAGGCTGGTCAAGAAATTGTCAGTGTTTTGCTTGTGGAGGAATGAAAGTTGCTGCGGATACTTGGAGACTAAAATCTCTAGCACTAAGATATGTTGCTGCTCTGTCAATTTCGTGGTATGCAGTAAGAAGGAATCCATCTATTTCTCCTCCTGGCCAAAAAATCTGTAGCGCAGCCTCACAGTGCTGTCTTTTCTCAGTGTTTTTCATTTTATGTTCCTCTAGATTTTCCTCCATCCATGCATGCAGTCTTGGATTTACACAACGTTCATAGCTTCTAACAACCAACGTTTGCACACCTACCTCTCAATCAGCTCAGTCTAATTTTATTTAAAATAGACTGAAGTAAAATCATGTCATTTATACAACTGAAATCTATGCCTAGGAAATGATGAAGTTTCACTCGAGTTTAATAACAACCAGCAGCATGAAATTGCAGAAAACTTTGGGATAAAAGGTGGGTTCTATTTCTGAGCAAACCACATACTACAGTAGCTGGGAGAATTTTGAGAAGCTGCAGATTCATCATAGATTGAGGCTGAGGGCCCTGAAGGATAAAGAAACAGGCACTTCTACTTTTACTGATGAGCAAATTATGGCCTAAAAAGGTTAATTGACTTGCCTAAGGTCTCACAGGTAGTCAGAGACAGTATTAAAGCTGGTTGGAGGTTTCATCCCAACTTCTAGATACTTTTTCCCTTAGGCAGATGACAGTCAGCTCAAGCATATTACTTTCCAGGTATAGCCCAGGGATTTACCTCTACTTCTGCAAAATGGCAATAACAATACCAGGGCTTCTGGCTTGCAGAGCTGCTATGGGAGGGGCAGGTGATCACTGGTGTAGTGCAATGGTTGTGTAGGTGCTGTCACTATTATTAGAATGATTTTAATGACTTAATGTGTAGGTATCCGTGGACCTTTCCCCTGCTCCTTAGGTGATTTGCATTTTAAATTTTAATTTGTGTTGAAATGTGTTCACTTTGTTGCAGATTTGCAACAAATTACAGGCTGTGTGCATGTGTAGGTGTACGTGTGTGTGTGTGTGTGTGTGTGTGTGTCTGTCTGTCTGTCTGTCTGTCTGTCCATCTGTCTGTCTGTCTGTCCCAACAAAAGAAAGAGCCTGGGTCTGGGATTCCTGAGACCAGGGTGTTCATCCTGTTCCTTCCCTGAGGAAATGCATGACAATGCGTTTCTCAACCCTTCTGATTTTTAGTTTGCTCATCTTTTAAAGATAAACATTCCTGTCTTCCAGTTGTGAGAATTGATACAGAAAGGCACAATATCAGTGGCTGGTTTTTTTTCCACCTCTCGCTCTCCCTCTTTACCTCCTTCCTCTATGAGATTTTTGATGGCTGACACTATTTATTTATCTCTGTATTCCTAGAGTCTGGCACTCAATAGCTACACAGTATGTTTGTTGAATTAATTATTTACCAAGGTGAAGAACAGAGAGTGGGTCTAAGGGTGGCGGCATTTTGCAGGTCAATGTTTCTCCAACTCTGCTCATAAGAGCACAATATTGAGTCTTGAGAAGGGGCTGCAGGGGCTGCAGAAAGGATGAGGATCTAGCTGAATCTCTCTCTCTCTCTCTCTCTCTCTCTCTCTCTCTAATCAGAGCAGACTACTTCTTTCTCATAAATACATTAGGCCCATATATATTATGATCAGTTTTAGACGAAGGGATTTTTCAGCTACAAGAAAGTTGAAACAAACTATATTCCTGGACACAAACAGGTTTTGAAGAGTCTCAAAGATGCAGCTTCTAATATTTTTTCATGGCTGAGCAAGGTACCCTTTCTGCGCCATGATGTCTGACTTTTCATAGGATGGATGGCATGTCTCCTTGGTTACAGATGTGGAGGCAGATACCACACACAGCTGCTGCTTCCCAGTGCACTCAGCCAAGGATACAGGCCTGGCATGCAGGTGGCCTGGGATGCAGGTGGATACATCCAGAACAGGTGCATGCAGACACAGCGGACCTGGCTTGGTTGTTCTCTTTCCCTAGCCCCCTATGAACCACACAGCTTCCAGAGACTCCACTGCCAGAGTTAGAAAACACATCTTTAGAAAACCCAACTCGCCATGCAGAAAAATGCATCCTCATTGCTTAGACACTTCCATGCAAGGAAATGTTTAGGAACATGGTTCTTGGGTTCCAGAACTGAGCCAAGCAGAAGCCGGCAAATTTCCCAGGGGCAGGAGGGGGTCCCTGAACGCTGATTCTTCTGTCTCCCAGGATTCCTTTTTCCCTGGAAATTTATTTTGAAGTTTAAAATAAAGTAGGCATAACACTAAAATATTTAATAATGTATTATTGGACGGGCTTGGGCACCACAAGATCAGAACAGATGCTGGTCATCAACTACCCACAAACCCTGCCAGCGCACACCAGCTGAGTGCGAGCCCTATGATAATGTTAAAATGTCCTCGCGAAGTTTGACACATAGATGGCACTTGATGCACGTCATCCCTGCCCTGTCCCCTTCTTCCTCTTGAGTTTCATTCAGTAAAAACTGCAAATCCATGAGGAGAGATCTTCAAGAAAACCAAGAAACTGAACGTTATTTTATTACGACAATATATTAATGAAAGGATGATTTCTAATACCTCATTAACTTAAACAAATAATTGTATACCCTCCCTAAATTACAATTCAGGGGTTAACCAGCAGTGTGTCTTAGTGACACCAAGTGAGCATGGTGTCTCGCTTTTGAATTTATCATTTTCCTGGAAAGGAAGGGTTAAATGAATTAAATTAGATCTCTACCAAAAATCACCTAAGGTTTTCTTCCCCTACGTTTCCAAGAGCAACCAGAGATTGAGATGCCGCCCTCCTTACTTGGAATGTGTGCTAGACTGAGCCGTTGCACGCACATGTGCGATTCTTTAAGACATTTAGCTTTTAAAAAGGTTGAACCAGTCTTTGGAGAGTTTTACAGTCGGGACAAAGGGTTAAGACGAAGTAGGTCTAGCAGACAGCGGTGGTACACACCCGTGACCCCGGCCCTGAGTGAGGCTGAAGCAGAAGAATAACAAGTTAGAATCCCACCTGGGAAACTTAGTCTCAAATTAAAAATAAATGGCTGGTGATGTCACTCAGTGATAGAATACCATTAGGTTTGATCCCCAGTACCACATATACATGAAAAAAAAAAAAA
>NW_004524685.1:8525120-8546187 GCF_000260255.1 Octodon degus | reverse complement strand
TCTTCTTCTTCTTCTTCTTCTTCTTCTTCTTCTTCTTCTTCTTCTTCTTCTTCTTCTTCTTCTTCTTCTTCTTCTTCTTCTTTTCTCCTCCTATTTAAAAAAAAATCTATATAGTATAGGGTCTCACTATGCAGCTTGGACTCACAGTGATCCTCTTGTCTCAGCTTCCCCAGAGCAGGGATCACAGGTATGCATCACCATGCCCAGACTCGGTGGCCAGCTAAAGGCGACTAGAGGTGGAGACAGCATGACACATGCTGCTGGGGATCAAACCCTGGTCCCTGTGCCTGCCTAAGTAAGCACTTAGTCCACTGAGCTACCTCCATGCCCCCACCAATCTTTGTAATAGAAGTATAACTTAACTATTATTACTCAAGAGTGGGTCAAACAAGGAAGGCATAGAAATATGGAAGGGTGAAAGACAAGCAGATGGTTAGCTTCTTCGTTTGGTCTCCTCATCTGGTTGTCCCTTTTCTTGGTACTGGGATTTTTATATTATTTTGTATTATTTTTAATCTTTATTTATTTGGTACAGAGTCTCACTACAGAGCTTGGATTTGTAGTGATACTACTATCTCAGCCTCCCCAGCGCTGGGCTTACAAGTGTGTGCCACCATGCCTGGTTTCCAGGCCAGCCCTGCATGCCTGGGGTCGTAGGGCAGGCACAGCACGTGGTGTGGAAGATCGAACCCAGGTTCTTGCACCTGCCAGGCTGGTGCTTAGATCACTGAGCTGTCTCCCCAGCCCAGCACAGAGGATTTTATAGAAACCTTTCTCTTTGTGAGGCTCTGAGAAAGCTTAGAGGCAGATCTGGGTCAGCCATGGAGCACAGACTCAGCATGCAGGAGCACTGGATGAAGGGCCCAGCATTAAAACAACAAAACCAAAAAGGGCGAAGTCACTGCACCCAGGGAATGCACACACATGAGCTCGCACTGCCTTGTTAGCTCTTCCTGTTTCTTCACTTCAGTATTTCTCTTTGCCTCAGCCTTCCTCTTTAGTCTCCTTTCTAAATCTCAAGTCCTTTCTGGAACAGGAGCAACGATGAATGGAATGAAATGAATGAATGAAATACTGCAAATAAATAAGGGTTCATAGTGTAGCCGTCTACCTTCAGTCTTATTTAGTGCTCTCAGGTTTAGCCAGATATTATTCCAGTGTTGCTGTTTTTTTTTCAAGGCCTGACAGTTATGAATTTAAGGAAAAACTAAGCATTTCTGGTTAAAGAACAATAAAAATTGTAAGCCATTAAATTGTAAGCTATAATAATATAAATTGTAACATAATCAAGTGTGAGATGATCCTTCGAAATGATGAAAAAAAAAGCCTGAGGAGTGAGAAGATGCTAAAAGTATGTTATGCACATGGACAGATTGGCCAGAATAAAATCCATCAATCTATATAAGAAATAGTGAATGTGCTAGTATTAAAAAAAAAAAGATGTAAAAAGAAACAGTAGAATACACATGTGGGCTAAGGGCGAAGCTCATGGCTGGAGCCATTGCCTTGCAAGTGGGAGGCCCTGGGTTCGATTCCTAGAACTGCAAAACAGGAAACAGAAATCAGAGAAGCCATGAGGGTTTCCAGCAGCAACAACATACACACGATGACAGAATTTTTACGTAGTCAGTTCAAAGCTATGGAGGTCAAAATGCACTCAACGATTTCTACCTGGGGGCTAGGCACGCAGCTCAGTGGTAGAGTGCTTGCCTGTCATGCATGGGTCCCTTTGTTCAGTCTCAGCACTGAATAAAAGGTCTTTGTCATAACATAACTGAGTAAATAGGCAAGACAGAATGTTCAAAATCCTTTCAGTTTAGCTGATACACTTTCAGCATTTGTGTAGCAATATTTTGAAAATCTGTCACTTGTGTTGTTATTCATAGTACCAAAAAAATAGCAAATAGTTAGAGTTATTATGGGCCAAATACTGCCTATATTCCATATAACTTTCAAAGCAACGCTGTAACCTATGCATGTGTATTATTGCCATTTTATTATTTAGTCAATTAATTTTTGAGACAGAATCTTGCTATGTATTTCAGGCTGACCTTGAGCTCATTTTGTAGCCCAGTCTGGTTGGGATCCTCCTGCCTCAGCCTCCCCAGTGCTGGGATTACAAATGTACACCACCATGCCCAACTCAATCTACATTTTATAAATGAGAAATGAGAGTTATTTTAAAGATAAGCCTCCATAACTTGCTGAAGAAACAGCATTTTAATATGATGGGGCTAAAATCTAAACCCAGGTATCTGATCCAAATTCTAAGATTTTAGATAGCTTTAAAATTTTATTTTGGGAGGGCCAGGGAGATGGCTCAGTGGAATAAGTGCTTCCCTGGCAAGCACAAGGGCCTGAGTTCAATCACCGGTTCCAGAAAAAAAAGAAAAATTATTTTGGGTAAATTAACACCATCCAAAGTAAAATGAATATGTATTTTTATGAGACCATCTTCAGATATTTTCAAGGTAAGGAAAAAGCTTAATGTTCAATACAGTTTTATCTTAAAAAAAAAAAAAATCTGTGATTTCTTTGAAAAAAACATGTGTCCAGAACTTCACTAGCTGTGAGTTGAAAACTTCTGCAAAACAAAGTGACTTTATATGAAAGTTACCAAATCCTTCGATAAGCAAATTGTAGAATTTTAAGGAAAACATGAACATAAAGGAGTGGAGCCTTGTGCTCATTAAACATCAGGAAAGTTTAATCAATATGAAATCCTACTTTCTAAGTATATGTTCTGTTAAAATTTAAGATTAATTTTAAAGATCTTTTATATTTTTGGTGTGGACACAGACTAAGTTCATTTGCCAAGTAAATTATCCAGTTTTAAGTTGGAGACCCACCAGAAGGATGTAGCGAGACTGTCCCAAAAAATAAAAAAGGGGCTGAGTGTGTAGGTTGGTGATGGAGCACTGCTGCGTTGGGCCCCAACACTGAAAAAAAAAAAAAACCCGCTATAAAATTTACCAATATTTTCTTTGGGAAGATCAAAAATGCTACAGTAGTACAGTGAGATGTTCCCTGAAGAACTCTTAAATACTTTTGCTCTGGGAATTTCAGGAATTGGTTCTTCTGAGTAAGAAACATTCTGTTCAGTAAAAAAACTCCTGTACCCCAAGTTCACTGATTCTGACACCAGCTACAGTGTGTCCCAGGTCTGCAAACCACTTCATCGCCACTGCTTTCCCACAAAGAGGACGAAACACTCTCAGTCCACTCTCGCCTTGAAGGAAGGTGTTTGGATGCTTCTTTAATAGCTGATGTCGGGGCAGGCGAGATGGCTCAGTGGTCTAAAGCACCTACTTGGAACAAGCTTGGCAAAGCATCAGGGACCGCGGTTCAATCCCCCAGCACCACATGCCAGCCAGCCTCGCCCCCTGGTGGGCTGAGCTGGCCACACACACACACACACACACACACACACACACACACACTAAATAAATAAATTAAAAAAAGAAAAAAAAATAGCTGATGTCCTTCTGCTTGATGAAATCCAATGTCGCGGTTCACCCACTTGCCTTGCCACTCTTCCAGGGTCATGACATGACTCTTCTGTGCCTCGCCGTCAGGGTACTCTTTAGTATCGAGGGAAGTTCTTGACTCATTCATGGCTTTGCAGATACGGCAATGTTGACAGGATTTGGGACAGAGGAGCGTTAGTCGCTGTGCACCCCTGTGACCACGGACGCTACACTGATGCGGTGCTGTCCCTACCAAGAAGAGGGTTTCTCTACTTCGTGTCTGTTTTCTCTTATGATCCAACCAAACATGGAGGCCCACCGTTTTATGTTCCAAATTCTGAAATCTAAACACTCTTTGGTACAAAGTGCAATATTCATTGCCTTGAAAAGGTTGATGATATTGAAAGATGGAACAGAATGGGAATTGACTACTGTTTTGAAAAATTACATCTACTGACAGAAAAGTAGATAGATGATGGGGCCATAAAATCAAGTAACATCAATATGTTTTTATATTTCTGAGCAATTGAAAATCATGCTGGGCGGGTGAGATGGCTCAGTGGTCTAAAGCACCTACTTAGAACAAGCTTAGCAAAGCAGAGGGACCGCGGTTCAATCCCCCAGCACCACATGCCAGCCAGCCCCGTCCCCTGGGGGGCTGAGCTGGCCACACACACACACACACACACACACACACAAATAAATAAATAAAAATTTTTTAAAAAAGAAAAGAAAAAGAAAATCATGCTAACGCTTGAAAATACAATGAGTGATTTTTTTTTTTTTTTAATTTTTTGGCAGAACTGGGCATTGAACTCAGGCCTTGTGCTTGCCAGGCAAGTGCTTATTCTACTAAGCCATCTCCTTGGCCCCAAGAGTGATTCTTTAAAACAGTTCTTATGAATCATAAATCTTTGCTGAAAAATGTATATAATTTTTAGAAGAAAACACATACTAACATGGTAAAGTAGATCTGTGGAGAGAATTACATGGTTGTGTCTTAACTAACAAAATGCAAGAATTTTTATAGTCCTTCTATTCCTTATATAATTAAAAAATTAAATGCATATATCTTAAAATATGCATTTTAAGAAAAATAAAGTGCATATATCTTCAAGAAATAAACAAAACAAAAACTGAGTTTTATATGAAACTTAGAATCACTGAAAAGAAATGTAATAAGGTCAAGGTAGCCCGAAACACCGTATCAAGGACGAGCTTTTGCTATAGACCTTCATCTTGTACGCAGATCTCAGCACCCATTTTCACGTTTTCTGCATATATATTTTTGTATGTAACTGAATAAAGAAGTGTAAAAATTCTAACCAAACTATCCTACATAGAACAAAGTATTTTTCCCAAACTGTACAATGAAGCTTTTCCAAGTTGAAAAAAAATGCTAACAAGCAAAAACTGAAACAAAAACCTTGCCTATAATATCTTTATCTTTCAATTTTTCAGAAACACAAAAAAGAGGGCAAAAACCCCACAAGTTTTTAAAAATGAAATACTAAGAGTACTGAAAGCTAAATTTTATTATTGTCATCTGGAAGATCTTTGCTTCGTGGAAAAAGAAATAAAATTTCTGTTATGAAAAGGGCCACATCATATAGCCCAGCATTAGTCTCCGGGATACACAGGAGATTATTTGTGATGATTTTCTTCTCAATAGGCTCGGCCCCATTCATTGACAGTAGAATTGTTCTAACAGCCTTTTCAAAGTGAAGTTGGCCAGATAATTCTTTGGTAAGAGGGGTGGCAGGTGTCCACAGCCCTTGTCACCTGATGGTCGGTTCCAGGGAAATTGTCTTCAGGTTCTTGACGTCCTGAGTCAAGAATTGGACAAAGAGATTGTGTACTTACTGGAGGGGAAAGGAACTATGCTCTGCAGAGAGAAAGCAGGCGTGAGGAGGCTCTCAGTGCCCCAACCACAAGGGAAAGAGATCTTCTGGGTCTGGAATTCCTGGATTCACTTCTGCCTCCTGCAAATATGGCACTGGCATGGTTGTCCTGACCAAAACTCACTTTACCTGGAACCAGACTTACTAAACTGCCCCAAGGACAGTCTCCCTTGGCTTCCCAGCAGATGCGAATGAGAGCAGGAAGAAGCGGCGCTCCCCTGACTGTCTCAGGATCCTGGATCCTGTACGGTGCCCAGGAGCTGCGCGCGTCGCCTGGGTTCTTGTGATTTTGACACAGTCTGCCTAGTTGGCTGACTCATTTGCTCCAACCCCAGCCTCTTCCCTGCTCTGAAATAAGATGAACAAAATGTCAATTAGTTCCCCAGGCAAAGTAGTGTGCAGAGCACTTGGGAAGGCCGAGGCAGGGGACTGTCTAGTTTGAGCTCAGCCTGTGCAATTTGGCAGATTAGTGACACTCTATTTCAAAATGAAAAGTAAAGGCCCAGAGATGTAGCTCTGCACAAAAATGCCAGAATCCTAAGGGGGGTAGGGTGGGTGAGAAAAAGAAAGAGAAAAGGTGGGGATGAGGGAAGAAGAGAAGAGAGGGACAAACCATTTAACTGAAAGTTTTATTCCATGGGGCAGCGCTCTGATAGGCGATCATCCTAAACATTTGTACATAAAAAAAGAAAAATTAGGAATGATAGTACTATGGATAGCGCCAATAAAAATCATATCATAATTTGGGGCTATTAAAATTATTCTTAAGGGGTTGGAGAGATAGCTCAGAGGCATAAGCATCTACCTGGTATGAACAAGGACCTGAGTTTGATCCCCAGCCCCACATGCTGTGCGGTCTTGGCCCTGGATGCCAGGGAGTGACATCTTGGCCCCGGATGTGAGCACCCACAGTGTGGTCCTGGAACTGGCCATGGTGGTGCATGCCTATAATCCCAGCACTCGGGGTTGATCCAGGAGGATCTTTGTGAGTTTGAGACCAGCCTGGGGGCTACAAAAAATGAGTGCATATTCAGCCTGAACTGCATAGTGAGACCTTGTCTCAAAAGTTAGATAAATAAGTAAATAAATAAAAATTTTTAAAAAAATATTCTTAACTCAGGCTCAATAGATCATCTCATTTCCATGTAAATATTTCCTTTGGAAGTATAAGCTTTTTTTGTGGTACTAAAGATGGAACCTTGGGTCTTTACACTGAGCTACAGTGACAGCATGTTTTAACTTTTTATCTTGAGACAGGGTCATGCTAAGTTGCCTGGTCTGGGCTTGAACTTAGGATCTTCCTGCCTTGACCTCCCTGACTGCCTGGATTATAGGCAGGTACCACTATGCCCATTCTGGAAGTAAAGTATTAGAAATAAATTACTTTTTAAACATATCTGCAAAATCAGCTACTACTAGTCACTTTTAGTGAGAACTAAGCTTGTCTTAAAACATTTTGTGTTTAGCTCTTTCTGCTACATCACATGTCTTACTTGTTAACACCTATTAAACTCTGCAATACTCCTTAAGAAGTCCCTTCTGTCTATTGTTTGAAAAAGTCTGATTTCTTTCATGTCTTGTCTTGGTGAAATAGTTATAGGGTGTTACATGATACAAAAATAATCAGAAATCACCCCAATGCACAGGGTTCAATCCCCTTGCTGGAAAAGGGGGTGTGCAGCACACAAATGAGGCAGTACACGTGCTCATTTTTGAACACAGTAAGGCTATTATTGGGGGGGGTTGGAACCAGGGATTGAACTCAGGCCCTTGCACTTGCCGGGGAAGCGCTTAATCCACTGAGCCATCTACCCGGCCCCAGTAAGGCTATTATGACTATTCAGTGTGTGTCTTTGTGTCTCATACAGTGACGTGTGATTCATGTATTTGTTCTACATATAAATTGCTGACTAACAGCTCAAAATTAAAATGTTTATGGCTGCGAAGAAGAAAAAGAGAGTGGTGATGAAGGGCAAGTGGTAGAATCTAGAGTTCTCTCCATCTGACCTGTTCCCCACTGAATGGAGTTACGGGTCACCATTCATGCACTTTCCTTTAATGCCACCTGAAGACAGGATGGGAGACAGGAGAATAAACAGGATGATTCATCGCAAGAGAAGGCGAGAAAGAACGGCAGAGAAAACTAAGAAGCTAGAGCTTGCATATTTTGTTCAAAAGGGGCAGCTCTCCTGCTGAACATTCTTAGAAGCTAAAGCATTCAGCCTGTTACAAAGTTTTATTAGTTTATACCCAGAAGCTGAAAATCTATATTTTTATGAATATTTTTTTCATCAGTGCTAGAGAATAAACTCAGGCCCTTCTTAATACTAGGGAAGGCTGTTATCACTAGTCTATATCCCTAATTCAGAAATCTAATGTTAAAGAATTAACAAATAATTGATTAGAGACAAAACAGACAAAACAAAACTGAACAAAATACTGTGTGCCCCAGCCTGTATGAGGGCAAACAAACCATGTTTTTTGGCTAGATTTTATTTTTTATAGGGCAGAATATGGAGACCACTTTTGTGGGGTTTTTTTTGGTGGGGGAGATTTTAGGGATCCAACTCAGGACCTTGCGCTTGCCAGGCAGGCGCTTATGCCGCTGAGCTACTTCCCTGGCACCACGTTTGTATGTCATGCTAACACCAAAATGTATAAAGTTGAGAGAAGTCCTAAGACACCTCTGCTTTGGTGGGCAACGGAGACAAATAAAAAATATGATGATCACCAATATTCATTTTTGAGAAAATTTCACATCATTAGAGAATAGCAAAATGATATTTAGTATGATATTCTTAGCAACATACTATGATAATATGTTCTGGGAAGCATTTAAAAAGCTCCAAAGTAAAACAAGACTGTAAACCAAAAGAACAGCATTTAAAGTGACAGCAGAAAGTGAAAGCATCTCTTCTCTTGGAAATTCCTATTAATTAATTTACTCTTCAAGATAACATTAATGAAATTTTCTGGTGATTTGGCAGGATAAAACTGGTTAAAATACTTTTTGGCTCTTGCATGTAGGGTTTTAGGCTTTGACAACTTAGTGAGTCATAAAGGAGCTAAGATACAAATGTGGTGCTGTTTAGCATAATTTGTAATTTGTTGAAGATGTTTTGCCTTTGAAGACAACCAATGTGCCAGGGTATAAAGCGTAACTTTTGGAAAATCGGGTGGAAGGGCCCACTGGTTCTCTGCTCTGAGGTCCCCTAGACACAGCTCATCTTACATAAGTCACAGGCACAGGAATGGTACAAGGGAGACACACACACACACACACACACACACACACTCAGGAAGATGCTTGGAGTAAAAGCAAGAAAGTCCTTGAACAAACTGCCTGCCTTTGCCTTTCACTTAGAAGAGCAAACATACACAAACATTGTTATTAAATAATGTTTTTGGAAAGCACTCAAATTTCCATTGCCATCACTGTTCAATATGGATACGACAACTATAAGCCACACATATATGGCTTACAAAGATATTTCAATGAATTGACTCAGAAAATTTATTAACTTATTTTGGATATTAGTATGCAAATGTGTTTGTTGGTATGTGCAGTTGTGAGAAGGGTGCCTGCTTTCTAGGTTATTTGACTTCAATCTCTGTATCAGCAAAAGCAGGGCTAACATAGCTGCAGAATGCAAGAGCCAGTGAGATAGCTCAGCAGACTAAGCACCTGCTTACCAGGGTCAGATCCCTGGCACCACATACTACACTGGCCCTGCCCTAAACTGGCAACTGAGTCAGGCGTGGTGGCGCATGCCTGTAATCCCAGCTCTTGGGAGGCTGAAAACAGGAGGGTCACCATGAGTCTGAGCTGCGCAGTGAGACCTTGCACATTAAAAAAAAAAAAAAGGAATGCACCAAGCAGCCTTAGCATTGAGCTAAGCATGATACTGATAGATGGAGGTGTAGCGCACATGCCCGGATGTGCAAGGCCCTTGCACTTGATCCCAAACTCATCTGTAAAAAGAATCTGAAAATTTGTGAAGTCTTTTTTTTTTTTTTTTTTTTTGGTATTTTAGTGAAGGGTCTACAGGGTGTTCAGGGTCTCACTATTAGACTGGACTCAGAGTGATCCTCCTGTTTACAGCCTCCCAAGAGCTGGGATTACAGGCATTTGCCACCACGCCCAGTCTCAACAGCCACCTCAGTGCACCCGGCGGCAGGGTCGGCATGGCAGGCCCGGGGATTGAACTGCCGGCCCCTGCATCTGTTTGCAGTCACTTTAATCCGTTGAGTTATTTGGCTGGCCCTAAATTTGTGAAGTCTTTAAGCAACTTTAAAAAAAAAAAAAAAGAAAGAAAGAAAAAAGCTTTTAAAAAGCTATCGTTGCCCCAAGAAGTCTTAATTCTCCTTTCCCATATTAGGGATCTCTGAGCTGAGCACAGTTAAGTATGGCTCTAGTCCCAGCATTCAGGAGGCTGAGGCAGAAAGATCACTTTGAACTCGAGGCCACTCTGTGCTCCGCTGTTCAGTTCAAAGACAGCCTGAACTTAGGGAGCCCCTGTCCCAAAAACCAAAACAAACCAAAGAAAAGAAAAGTTGGGAATATTTCAAGTTGTACCAGATTGCTGAGGGCTTTTCCCACCTCCTTACCAATGCTTGAGAATTCCAGGTGAAATGTGTAAGGTGGTAGACTGTTGAGACAGGACTTGTGCATGGCTGGATAGAGGCTAGCAAGCTTGCTAAGTGCCACAAAAATAGAATTTATGAGTGAAATTAGGGTCTCTCTCATAAAGGTATTTGTTGACACAATGGTTGACAACACTGAAATAAACGTGCAATGGAATGAAGTGGGTATGGTGACCTAAGACTGCAATCCCAGCACTCTGGGAGGCTGAGGCAGGAAGATGCCAAATGTCAGCGCAGCTTCAGCAATTTAATGACTTAGCGTATGAAAAAAAAAGTCCAAAAGGGGCTAGCGATGCAGCTCACCATAAAGATGCTGGGTTCAATCCCCCCATAGTGCAAAAAGGAAAAACACAAGCAAACAAACTGAGCCCACTGAACCCTGCAGAGGAGAATAGTGGCACAACAGAGAAAGAAAATAGGGTTATTTCAAAAAGAAAAAAACATTGTGTGTGAGAGAGATTAGCAGGTGTAAAGAACAAATACATATGATTATGTTAGGTGTTGAGCACATTTCATTGAAGGTTAATTTTCCTGCAAGTTTAAAAAAAAACTTGAGCAGGGTGGGGGTGGACACTTACAGTCACAGCAGTCAGGAGGCTGAAGCAGGACTGCCGGGAGTTTGCAGCCCGCCTGTGCCTTATAGTGATTTCGGGGCCAGACTGGACTACAGAGCAAGATTCGGTCTCAAAAAAAATCTAACTAAATACATAGAATAACGCACCTATAATATTTAAATGACGGAACTAAACAAAAAAGGGCATATATAAATGAATGTCCATTTTGTATCTGTGTATTCAAAATGGTTAGGATAGATATATAGTTACATTCTCTTAATGAATAGAAGGATTTGTTCTAGTGTTTGTAAATAGGATATCGTGTCTGCATCATGTACAGCAAATAACCACTAGGAAGACAGTATGCAGTGTGTTAATTATTGAAACTGTCCTACCAATTTGGTTTGAAACTGTCTCATTGCTATTTGTCTGTCAATAAAATTATGGAAAAAAATTAAAAAGAAAGAAAATAAATAAAAATGAAATAGGGCAGGTGACATAGCTCAGCAAACTAAACATAGCTCAGGGTTTGATTCCTTGATTTGCATGCTGCACCGGCCCTGCCCCGGGGCGCGCTGAGCCAGTGAATGAGCCAGGGCGTGGTGGCGCCTGCCTGTAATCCCTGCACTGGGGAAGCTGAAACAGGAGGATCACTAGGGTCTGATCTGCGGAGTGATACCCTGTACCAAATAGAGAAATGAAAGAAAGAAAAAAAAAAAGAAAGAAAAGAAAATGAGTAAGAATCTTCTTAAATTTATTCTATGACTTCACCAAAATTGAGGAATTATTCAGTCATTTATAGTACTTTTATGAGCAAACGCATTTTTCAGAGAGAAAAAGACAAGGATAGGGTCTACCCGAGAACATTTTGTGATAGTCCGTGAAGAAACGGTTAACATTTCGGAGCGTCACGCGCATTAAGCAAGCCCCGCACACCTGTGCAGCCCACCAGTCTTGTGTGTGTGCTTATGCATTTTTATGCCGAGTCTCATTTCTTTTCCCGGCCTGTTTCCCTTTGGTTTCCACCAGTGGCTTATATCTCTGGGGAGAGAGGATGTTTGTTTACTGCTTTGTAGTTGCGCCCATTCACTGCATGCAGGCAAGCAGGCTTTTCTAGGACTGCTGAAGAATTGTCTTTATCATCATTTTCCAAAAATTTTGGAAAACACGTCAACCTACAATTTAGGTTTAAAAAAAAAAAAAAGCAAAATTAAGAATGAATACATAAAATAACGGGCAAGTTTCTTTGACACGAAATCCCCGTGGTCCGCCACACACAGCAGAGCCGGTCTCCTACCAGGGTCCTGAGCACACCGCGGGGCCACAGAGCGCGCCCCGCCTGCAGCAGCCCCGAGGCACACGGGGGAGTCAAGGACAACTTATTCCGAGCCCGTTTTGCATTTCTTTTGTGATACCGTGCTGGAACACAAATATATAGACATAGATATATACCTATACATGTGCATATATATATATATATTTTACAGAATTTAAATAATTCATCCCAATAAATTATTTAAATGATTTAAAAATTCCTTTGTCAAACAGATTAATGGAACCTTGTTATTCAAAAGATAAATCATTTTATATGAAGTGGCAAAGATTTCAAGGGCTAATAAAGGTTTTATGAGAAATGAACTTTTAACGAATTAATACTTTTGCATGTACTTATCTTTTATATACATAAATATACATGTATATGCTTAGAATGACGTTTATATCAACATTTTCTGAGTGAGTTTTAAGGGAGACAATATTCACAGTATTTAAAATAAAGTATTTTTAGAGATTTGATTTTTAGGAGCAGAGGTATTGTAATTCAGAAAGTAAAGCAGATGCTTTAAATAATAGCAGTGTATGTGTAGTGAAATGAAATAGACTAATTCTTTTCTACCTGTAGTTTATATAAATGCCCTGGCCATTAATCTTGAGCACATTTATTCATGCCATCTTCTAGATTTGAAATGTATTCTGCATGCCAGTCTTTTTATGGCGAAGGACTTAATCAGAATACTGTTTTGCTCTAGAAAATTACGGTGAACTACTATTTATATAACAAGACCTTAAGACCCTGGGAAAAATTTTAAGGATTTTTATGAAGTTCACTACATATTCTTCAGCTAAATTTTGGCATAGCTTCAATTTGAGACTCCACTGAAATTCGATTGGTTTATTTCATAATTAAAAACAAGAAAATCATAGTAACCAAAATGTATAATGTATGGCACTCTTGTTTATAATAGAAACATCCATAAAGAAAGAAACATGTTCTAACTTTTCTCATTACCCCAAAGGGAATTGCATCTTTAATCACACAAAGCACAACTGCCTTCTAATTTTGTTTAAAGTGTTTCAGTACTTACAAAAACCAGATCAGGTTATTAGAAATCTAGAGCAAATTGGAATCATTGGCCTCCGCTCAGCTGTATGTAAGGGTTCTATGTATATCATAAATTTAATGGCATATTAAGACACACATCTGTTTCAGTTTTGTAGATGTTAATAATCTAACTACGGAGTATTTAAACACTTCTTTCATTAACTGGAAAAATCAGGCAGATAGACTTCCCCTAAGTTGTAAGGTATAGTGTTTTACCTCCAAGTTGTGATAACCTATAAGTTTACTCATGTAGATAAAGATAATTTTTTTAATATTCAATCTCGCTCTGTTTTTGACTGTACATATTTCTTTGCAGACAGAAGCATCCAACACAGGCAAATGTGCCCGCATTATTATTTTAATACTTACATTCAATTGTTTTATTTAGATTACATACATGAAGCTTAAAATAACTTTGTAACAAGGCACCCCAGAGAAAGTATTAAGTAATTAGACGAAAATGTCAAGATTAACTGTTTTGTAGATATTTTTAAAACTCCTTATTTGATTAAATATGAACTTACACAATAAAAGATAGTTCTCTTGGTATTCACATTATTTGAAAACAATTCATATCTATGCAGTGCTTGGGTTCCTTGATTATTTACACTTCATAGCCAGAATTCGTACTCAGCTTTTCTCTCATTTTATTTTAGTAAATTATAATTCTTGGTGTCATCGCCGTCATCTTTTTCTTTCAGACCTGCCTGCCACAGTACATATAAGAAGAAGGTAGTATTACAATGACTGACTGTGTTTTAGTTATCACTATAGAACAAACAGGAAGTAGCTATCTTTGCTGCATACTCCATATTGTTTAACCTATTAAAAATACGCATTCTGAATTTGGGCCATTCATTCAGGTAGTAAGGACACCGTACTAATTAAGTTGGTGTCATGAATTACATCCTCATAATGTAGGAGGCCATTCTTATAATATACTAATAATGCCCTTTCCTTCTGTTGTAGATGTGTGATTTTGGTGAGCAGGAAAATTGAATCAAAGTGTGGATGATTCAGTGAAATGCATTTCCATCACTAAAATAAGCACAGGGAAAGCATATATTATTCAGGTGATTGCTCAGCAGCAGGTTTTAATGGAGGCTGGCCTCATGGGTTTTTTATGTTTTTGTTTTTTCACCTTAAACAAGGTTTTTTTTTCCTCTCAAGTTTTGATTAAATATCACTCAAAACCTTACCGTCACTAAATCATGTCAGTACTCTTTTGAGATATAAATGATATTTTGATATGATTCGAAATCTGATGCTGAAGCCTGTTTACATGTTACGAAACCCTTTGCCTTTTACTTCACCTTTGGTGTAGGACCTAAGCTACCGATTTCAGAGGGACTTGAAGGACACACAGTGGAGGAGGCAGACAGGCAGCTCCTAACAGAGCTCAGCCCTAACAGAGCTCATGAGGACCTGGCTTTGATTCTCGGCACCAAAACAAATGCATTGTAAGGGCTTGCAGTGGGTTGATATTGAAGGATAAGGATTTAGATTATTCCTGAAACTGGGCTGGGGAGATGGCTCAGTGGAATAAGAACTTCCCTGTCAAGTGCAAGGGCCTGAGTTCAATCCCTGGTTCCACCAAAAAAAAAAAAACAAAAAAAAAAAACAACTAGATTATTCCTGAAACTGAGATAGGCACATTTTATTAGCTTATCAAGAAATTATAGGATGAGAACTAAGTTAGAAAAGCACACATGGAATCCCAGCACTCTGAAAGATAGAGGCAGAAGGATCACAAGCGTTAACTCCAGCGTGGTCAGTGTAACAATCTAGACGGACCTTGTCTCAAAATTTTAAAAAATGTATTTTTTCAAGGCTGGGATATATAGCTCACAAAGTTCCTGGGTTCAGTCCTCAGAAAAACAGGCATGCACAAATACACACACACACACACACACACACACACACACACACACACAGCCTTTTACTTTGTACTTTGCCATTCTTGTCCTGCCATCCTCAAACTTATTTTTCCTAAAAGTAATCCAACAAACAAAAGCTTTAAAAAATGAAGCAGTCAAGTAGAGTTTTAAAAAATAATCATATCAATGAGAAAACAAAACAGTGAAAAAAATTACTAACAGTTAATTTATATAATTAGAGGACCCACCAAGCAGAGGTCCAACATCTCCTATGCTACAATTTTATACCATGGCATGTTTTCAAGGTAAAACAAATTCTGTGTTAAAAATATTAATGCCATGTATTAGTTATTATTTTATGCTGTATGATTATGAAAACTTAAACATACTCTAATATGAAAACATGAGAAGTATGACCGAACTGTAGCTCTGACTTTCGAAAGCGCAAAGGGGGCATCTGCAAATTTGTTGTCTGAGTCTTAAAAGCCGGTGGCGAGTTTTGCCACAGGACACTGAACTATGACACGAACAATCCAAGTCCTATTTCCAGAGGCACTAAAAATTCAATTTGTACTATTTTGTGAAACTGCTATTTGGTTATCTTTAAGGGTTTGGATTTGACAAAGCAGTTTTCTCTCTGCTTAGCTCTCTTGCTTTTGTTCTGCCTCCAGTCACTCACTGCACGTGCTGTCCGAGCTACGGCACTTTCAACAGAGTTGTAATTTTACATTACTCTTAGTTTAACTTAAACATTTTTTTATTGGTACTGGGATTGAGCTACCCTGAGCTGCACACCCAGATCTTTTCATCCTTAATTTGGACACAGGCTTTTCCTACGTTGTCCATGCTAGGCTCGAACTTGCTGTCCTCCCACCTTGGTCCCCAGATCAGCTAAGGATCACAGCCCCACATCACCTTGCCTGGCCTAACAAACAGTTTTAGAGAAAATTTAATACGTATCAACTTTATTATTAATAATGATAGAAATCTGTATAGCTTAAAAGGGGATGGTAAGGCTTATTTTTAAACCACAAACTTCTAATAAACAAACATTTGGTGGGCTATTATGAACCAAGTATTATTATGTTGTTTATTTGTAAAAAAAAAAAATAAGGTTATTAAAGTTATACTTCCTGGTTTGACAGAAGCATTGAGAGAAGATCTATAAGACCCAATTATAGAAAATCCTCAAGGTGCAAAGATTAACGAGAGTTATGGGAACAATCTATGGGAAAGTCAGGCTAACTGAGTGGCGTGAAACTCAATGGAATGGCGATTATGAGGGATATCTATTTTAATTTGCTGCTTTAAGTATCATAATTGTAAAGGTATAAAAATTTTATATACAGTTATGTATATTTAAATACTTGAAGTTTACAGAAAAAAATCATGCAACCAGTTTTACTGGTGGAATATTTTCAAGAGCATTAATTTCATAGTGATGAGTATTAATACTGTATATGATTACACACGTCTAAACAATGTCATTAAGTACAGTACACCATAACCATATTCATGTCCTACTTTATTCTTACCCTTGCCCCAGCATTTCTTCACTATAGGTAGGGTTTGGTCTTCCTGCACAAAATATACTCAGCCTACAGGGCCAGGACAATAGCTAAACACTTACTAGCTTTGCCAAATGCTTTCATATGTTTCTGTTCTCACGGCAAATGAGTCTTGATTTCTTTTCAGCCTACATACATGGCAAAGCCAAGATGAAAAACAAAGCTAGTAACTATCCACCACTCCTAGTTAAGATTGGTGTTCATACACGGCTTTGATCTGCTCTAGAGCTTTAAAACAATTTACTTTCTGGACTTGGGAAAACTAGTTTCAGCACCAAGGATCTCCTGAAGACTATACCAGAATGAGAATGGAGTTAAATTTAGGATATAACTAACAAATTTTAAACATATTTCTGAATTAGACAACAGTCTAACTCATTTTATTGGTTTTTTTTTTCCCTTCTAAAACTTCATAAGCTTTGATCACATGATGGATAAAACCTCTCATGGATCATTCCCTACATCTGTGTAGCTCAAACTTCACGTGATTTCATTCTACCCCTGGTCCCCCTTTTATTTTATTGGAACCAGGGATTGAACTCAGGCCCTTGCGCTTGCCAGGGAAGTGCTTATTCCACTGAGCCATCTCCCTGGCCTCTAGTCCCCCTTTTAAACTGGTTTATTTTGTCCCAGCTTGTTAGGGTGGGATGCTGAAGAAGCTACTGATTATTTTATTGGTTTACGCTAATCACAATATTTTGCAACTGTGTCCATTTTTATACTTCTTCAGATTCTTTCATTTTTATTCATACTTATGTATTTTGACAAGTACTTGATCACACTGCTCTAAACAAAGGCAACTGGATGTTAATAGCTTTAAAAATTAGCATGATTTCTGTATCAGAAAGACATGAACTCATTGAATAAAATAATCTTTGGTTTCTTAAACTTGTTTAAATTAAAAACATGAGCTTCTACAGTTGGAGAAAACATGCATGGTTAAAATGTTTGAAGTCCATCAATCTCTCTAACCACATAAGCTAATGAGTTCCTTCTGTTTTCTTTGAATGAAATCACCATGAGTGGTTAGATGTTGATTTAACATAAAACAAATGGAAATGGGTGTTTCCTTTGTCCTTTGTAGAATTTATTTTTAAAAACAATTAGCAAGTATTATGAAAAAGTCAATGATTTTGCCATTACTTAAATAATAATATAGATTGAGTAGTTAAATTGATTGGATTGTAGGGAATGTATAACATTTTCCAACTCTTCTTAGCTTACTCATATCTGAAGACTTTATTAAACTTCTTGCTTCATTTTTTTTTTTAGTACTGTAACACCTGTATTGTTATAAATTATGCTTTGAATTGTCATGAAGTGTCAGGTAAATTATGTTTTCTGGATGTGGACATACTCTGTAGAGTATGTCATTTAATTTCTCCTTTGTAATGGCAGGTTTGTGGTTAACCGTTTAATCTTGAATATATCATTGCAACTGAACACTTGCAATTCTTGCGGCCGCACAAAGGTGAAGAATGATGTAAAAAAAAGAGCAAAGAAAGAACAAAATTCCTTTAGCATTTAGAACATTATACAGAAGGAATACCTTCAGCTGTAATTTAAAAATATAGTAAATTAGCATATATTCTTAAAAACAAGTGTTGAGCCCCTTGAACTTGACAGAATAGGTATTTTACTGAATTATGATTTGAAATCTGTATGAGGAATTTTCTACTCCCTCTAATTTTAACTCTATTTTGCTAAATTTGTCCCCCCTTCCAAGCCTCCTGTTTTTTTGTTTTTGTTTTTGTTTTTGAATGTAGTCTGTTCAGGAACAGAGAGGCAAGTGACTCATTTCATATCCTGGGCATCAAAGGATGTCAGAGCTATGAAACGTAGGGGGGGGGGGGTTCTTAGATTCTTTCTGAGAGAGTTTTAAATAAAAAAGTAAATGAGCCAACATATGGCCAGCTTAATTCAGGCAAAAAAGTCTATTGATTACTTACTAAGCTCACTAAATAAAAACTTCAGCCTAAGTTTTGCTGCCTGAAAGAAAATAGGATTAGACTGATCTATGCACTCATTGGGGTTTCTTGTGAGTCATGCCCAGAAGAGTGGAAAACCTTCAAAGATGAACCAAAGAAAGGACTAAAGATATTTTAAAAATAGAAATCATTATTACTAGTTTGACATTCTGTTTTATAATCCTGAATAAAATAATTTTAATTCCTAGAGGTGACTATGACGTAAATAACCTTTGAGTTCTGAGACTTACAATTCTACCTTTCTTCAACTACTTTCAGAAGCCTGATTTAAAATCCCTGCTAGATATGTTGCATAAATTTTGACACATGTAAAATTAGGTACCTTATAAGGTTTCACACCAGCTCTGAATCAGTGACTTTTTAAAAATTCATATTAGTTTATATCCTGAATGGTGATCCCTGAATTATGTTATCTATGAAATTCCAAATTGAAGACTATCTATAGTTTAATACTCCAAATTGTTCATCTTTGGACATTGCGCCTATATCAAAACACCAATACAGTACATCAAGTAAAAGAATTGCAGGAAGGTTCTTTTAATTTGAGAATTACAATGAATGTACCAAAAGTGCATGTTAACTTAAAGACTTCCTACAGGTCGAGAACAATAGTTGACCAATAGCTGGATTTACTTTCCTACTACAAATATCGGGCTTTGTGACAAAATGCTGATAAGTATTTAGAGTCTTCGCGTATTTTAAACAATCTGCTGCTGACATTTTAAGAACATTGTTTGATATGATTTCTGAAGTATGCTGACTACAGCATACCGCAGTAACAAAAAGTACATATTGTTTCTGAAAGCAAAGAAGCTCGAGTTTCACTCTATTTTTTGGAAGCTTTAAATCTTGGAGAATCTGTTTTTCTCTTGAAAACCAAGGTAAATGGTTGCATTCATTAGAAAGTCAGTGGTACAGAAATACATCTGTAAACTTATTCGCCCCAGCTCAAAAATTTTGTCATTAAAAAAATTCAAATTTGATTTTCCTCTTATGTAGATGACATTTAACAGGCTTTTTTTCTCGTTGGCCCTGTCCTGGTCTGCTCCCCTGAGCTTGGGTCCCTCGCCTGCTCCGCCTGGCTTCTGCTGACGCTGCCAACAGACTGGGCAAGGAAGTGTGGTCGCAGGACTGGGGCCGGAGCAGTTTCAATGTAAGGAAACGAGGGAAACAGACCTAATAGCACAGTGAATGTACTCCCGAGTACAGAGCCCTGTAGTCTCCTTTCCTTCCGTTGCTTAACCTGGTGAGTTTAATCAAAAACAAACAAAACGCTCTTGTGAAATATAGTCAATAAAGTCAAAGTTTAGCTACCTGTATGTAACTACAAAGAAAAAGTCATTGCAATTTTTTAAATGTAACTTTCATTAATGAGCGCGCCGGAAATCTCAGGTATCAAAGACGCATTAACCCTGGAGCGTCCCCTGCGCGCTGCGGCCGGACGGAGGCAGCCGCGGCGAACAGACGTTCTTTCTCCTCCGAACAGTCACACAAAAGGAGGGCTGCGGAAACTAAAAGTTTCGGGGCCTCCGGCTCGGTGCGTGGATAAAAGAGAAAACCTGGATACGGGGTGGGTACCAGACGCATCCCGGGCGCCTCTATGAAGTCCAGGCCAGGAGAAAGCTCCAGGGCCTGGAGGGGAGACAGGAGGGGGCCCCCGCGCCCAGCCTCAGAGGCTGCCCGCGCTCTCCCCGGATACCCTTTACCCCGCTGCAAAAATAAAATAAATGTTTTCAAAGTGCGTGTGTGTGTGTGGACAGGATGGAGAGCGCGCAGAGGACAGAGCGCGCAGAGAGTGGAGTTTAGAGGTGGGGGCGGAGAGGAGAGGAAGGTGGAGTGGATGTGCTGGGGGGGGGCTGGATGCTGATCCCCCGGACCTGGGCAGGTTTGGGGGAGCTATCGGAGGGGAGGGGGGCGGAGGGAGGGGCGCGAGCCGCGCGGGGCGCCTCCCGGGAGCCAACCGGGCAGTGCGTGCGCACCCTTCGCCTTCGCCGCCGCCTTCCGGACACCCAGCGGCCGCCCCGCCGGCGGACCCGGACCGGCTTGTCCTCGGGCGGCTGCTCGGCCACAGCCACTGCCGCCGCCACCGGGAACGGGCGCAGACTGTAAGTGTCCCCCTCGCGCACCTCCCCCTGCTCGGGCGCACCGCCGCCGCAGCTGCTCAAATGGAGTGGAAAATGGCCATTGGGCGGCAATGAGTTATAGATTATCTGCTCCACGTTTTGTACTTAGCTGCCTGTAATCTTCTTTGGAGTTTGCCTGAGCCCCTCGCTGGAAAAACCAGGAGGGAGACATTTGTCCTCCGCCGCTGTAGACACTAATATGTTTATATGATTAGCAGAGCCGGGCTGGGGTGGGGGTGGGGGCCCGGTGGGGCGGAGGAGGAGCGGGCGGGAGGTGACTCCAGTTCAGACCTCGCCGCGAGTCTGTGTCAGGACTTCGCGCTCCCCGGCTCCGCGCTCCTCTCCCTCGCTCGCCTCCTCTCCCTCTCACTCGCTCCGCGCACACACACGCAGAGGTGCCGGGGCGCCGGCGGGAGCTTACCGGAGAATTCCTGGGGACTCTGGGGGCTCTCTCTGCGCTCCGCGGCCGTGCGTGGCGTGGCTCTCCGAGCCTCCCGGGGCGAGTCCTCGCCGCAGCCTTCCGCTGAGCCTCGGCCGGGCGCCCCGCGATGTGAGGCGGGCGGCG
>NW_004524685.1:8470616-8524613 GCF_000260255.1 Octodon degus | reverse complement strand
GCGGGAGGTGGAGGCTCGGGCGGCCGGGGCTCGGCCGTGGGCTGTGCGCGGTGGGGCCGGGGGACCCGCGCTCGCCCCTCCGCCCCTGCAGAAGCGCTGCGCAGGCTTCTCCGCCCGGTGTGGCCGCCGCGCCACGTCCCCTGCAGCTGTTGCGGCGCTCTCCAGGCGCTGGTGTAGTTGTTGGGGACCGTGTTGGGTATTGTAGCTCTGGAAACACCGTCAGCATGCCTTTTTTTTTGGGGTTTTGTTTTGTTTCACTGGAAAGCTTGGGGTCGGAAGGTGCTGCGGATCCTTTGCCCCTCGGGGCGGGGAGCGTGCGGCGCCTCCTTGGCGGGGCTGCCCGAGGCCCCTAGCGCCCCGGGCGCCCGCCCGCGGATCCGTCCCGGGCGCTGAGTGCAGCGCGGAGGCCGGGCGCGGGGAAAGTGGACTTGGGGGCTGGCTGGGCTGAGTTGCTGCGGGCTGCTGCTGCTGCTGCTGCTTGCCGGAGGTTAGGCTGCGTGGAGAGGCGAGGATGACGGCAAAGCGCAGCCAGATGTGGTCGCGCCGGCCCTGGGCTGGCACCGATTAGGGGCGGCGGGCTGCTGGTGCGGGGGAAGCCGGGGGGCGGGCGGGGGCGGGCGGGGACGAGGCGGGCAGCGGGAGGGAGACAGCCTCCCGGACCTGCAGTGAGAGGGCAGCAGCGGGCCGCGCTGGGCCTGCGGGAGAAGTTACGGGCTGTGGGCTCCTGGGGTGCCATTGGGGTGCGGAGCCTTGGGGGCCCCCGGTTTGCTGGATGGGGTTGGCACGTTGGGAACAGCAACGGAAGGAACGGCGTGGGGGAGATCGCGAGCAGAGGGGCGACCCCAGGCTAACCGGCCTGGGCTCTTAAATTGTCTGTGGCGCCCCTCACCAGAGGTGAGGACGAGCCCAGCGACCGAAGCGGCCAGGCAGCTCGCAGGCTCACAGGCAGGGCTCCTTCGTCTGGGACCAGTAAAGTTTGTTCTTTTCGCTGAACTAAGGGGTTTGGGTCGGTGAGATCGCCGGAGTCCTCATCCAGTACCCCAGCGTCCCTAAGCGGAGGCAAAGGAACGTGCGTCTTTCCGAGATGAGTGGGTTTTTGTCCTCCTTTTACGCTGCCCTCTGCGAGCACAGCTGGGGGCGCGAGTTCTGCGGCAGGCGTCGTAACCTTTGCCGGTTTCTAGGGACTCCTCCCCCTTCGCCCCTTTCCCCTCCTCCCTTTGGCCCCCTCGCTCGGTTCTTCCCTAAGCAAACTGCAGTCTCAGATTCAGATTGGGGATGTCTTTCTCCTGTTTCTTGAAAGGTGTCAGCCTGCTTAGCAGCTTCTAGGAGCAGCCTGGGAGCGTTTGAGCTGCAGCAACCAAGCATATGGTTCCCGTTACAAGGGCCAGGTTCCGACCCCCCCCCTTTCCTTCTGCATTTTTTTTTTTTTTTTTTTAACATTTTGTGTGTTTCTCTCTATTCCTGTTCCAGTGGCGTAGATTTAACCGAGTTTGTTCATTCATTTCCCTCCCAGTGTTTCTGTCTGGAACTGGCCCCTCCGAGTTTACTCTTTCCTTACCTTCAGTGCGCAGCGAGGAAAATCACGTCCGTTTGGTAAATCATTTACCTGTTGGGCTACATCTTGCCACGTCACGTTTGATTTGGGGCGCATCATCTTGAAAGATAGGCATTACAGAAAAATAGAAGTTTTTGTGCTGTATGTGGCAGCGATTCAGGTTGGATGGAACTGTTGACCTGGCTGAAGGTAATTTTGCACCTTCAGGTTATATGTTCTTGAAATGCTTGAAAACCCTAGATAAGAAAATCTCCCGAAGTTCAGGTGTGTTATGGAACTTTTTGTCTTTTCCCTTCACCCTCCCATAAATTTAGGCATTCGAGGAAGAATACTACAGAACAAATGTTCTGTTGTTTAGTTTCTTTAGACATTCCCGATTCTCTCCTTTTGTTGCTTGCCTCTAAAAGAGGTGCCATTTCACATCATTCTGCACAAATTGTTTGAATTAATGCAAGTGTGAATTCTTACCGTTTGAAGGGAACTATTAGCATATCAAAGGTTTCTTAGCTTCAGCTCAATTGAGAAAACTTCAGCCTGTCTTCCATTTGCTTCCAAGCAGAGGCCTAAAGGGCAATGAGAATTGTAAAGGGTAAAAATAGGGAGGTGGATTCAGGCTGTGTTTCTCAACTTTTAGTGTTTTGTAATTATGTGAGCCAAAAACATTGCCTATTGCTGTGGAGCCCTTGCAAATGGCAAGACAATTATTTTCTATTGATAAATGGTTTGTTCCTAGAAAAAGGGTGACCTTTTATTTTATGGTAGTCACTGTTGCCTGTCTTTCAAGGTCTCTACTAGAGAAAGTGAGAAAGCCTTTCACCTAACTTAATGCTTTTCTAGGGCCTCCACTCTGTCATGTTAGTAAAATGAGAGAGGCTTTTAATTAGTCTTATAAAACAATGGAAATTTTGTGATAAAACACACTCATTTCCACACACAGGAAGCTTTTTTTTTTAATGCACTTTGTACATTAATAGGGGGAAAAAAGTCAATTGGAGGTTGTTGTAAATTAAAAACCCAACGTAAACTTTATGAACACAACTTACATCGCAAGTGTAAGCGTGGAAAATGTTTCTACATGATAATGTCTCCAGTTTTTACAGATTCTGGTTTAAGTAGAGAAATAATTCTGCTTAGATGTGGTTTTGTCCCAGAATCTTTGTGTTTTTTCACACACAGTAAACTCATATTCAGATTAGAGGTTTTTAAAAACATTTATAGTTTATTTGCTCTTTTTTAAATTCGGAGAGAGGTGCGTTGTTTGAATTTCTTTTAACGACTCAATATCCATGAATGAAGAAAATGAGGACAAGTGCTTGGGTCATTTGGGTCAGTTTATAGCGAGAAGAGGGGTCAAGGGGGAAGGGAGAACTTTTATCTTCAGTTTCTGGGGAAGAATTAGTTTCCCTTCTTCAACTTGAGATTTTACAAAACCTAGTTTTAAGATGAAAGTGAATTTCAATCCAGATTTGGTTATGTCTGTCTAAGCTTATGTCTTTTATGGTTTTATCTTTGATGGTTGGTTATTTTAAAAGCGAATTGGTATCCTTTCCTTGGAGGAGTGATAATTTACTAAAGTTCAGGCTGGAAATTAATTAAAATACAGTAATTTTGGAGGCAGAAAATGAAAAGCCATCATTAATAACCTAACATTTTTAATCTTTAATGAGGTGTTGATTTTTTTTCAGATTAAGTGAGATCTTTTAGTGCCATTTGAATTGGACGTCATTATCCTGAAATCATTTTATGATAGTTTGTCTGATCTTTTCTCTTGTCTAAGAAGCAGTTTAATGGTGAAAAAAAAGCTCACATTGATGTACTTGCTGTTATTGCACTTAAGTTGCTGTTAACTAGGCTGCTTTGAATGCAGAGAGTTATAAAGAAAACATCCTTTAGAACTATCAGGGATAATCTAAAAATTGTCTTAAAAACATTGCTCTTCATTTTATATGGTGGTGATCCTGAAATCAGCAAATCTCTGAAAGGTGTGAAACAGTAAAAAGAATATTTTTCAACATTTAGATGACAAAATTGGACTACTTAGAGAAAAATTAATGTGTTATAGAAGCACTTGAGCTGCCATTTTCAATCACTGGGTTCCTGTGTGTTGGCAACAGAAAACGAATTTAGAAATGCTGATAGCTCTGGGAGCAGGTAGTTGGGGAATTCAGAATATTGAATCATGTGGGGTAGAACAAACCAATTACTTCAAGTTTTGACTTGAGAATTTTCAATAAATCAAATTTTTTTTTTTTCTGGGCTTTGGATTCTTTTCTTTATTAGCGGACTAACATCAAAGCAGACAACCCAACTTCCAAATGTTATAACAACTAATATAAATGTGTAGATCTCACATGTAGTACTACTACAAGTCTTAATTTAAGACAAGCAGTTGGAGTTTTATTGCTGCAATTTTCACAATCAGCAGAAACGTTAACACCAGGCTGCTGGGTGTTGCCTTTCTTGAAATGAGCAAGAGGAGAGCTTTAAAATCAAGGTTTCCTCAGGTTGGATCTTTATTTGATCATTACTGAAGCTTTCTGTGTTTTATTAAAAATTTAAAATAGTATTTTAGTGCTTTAAGTCACATGGGAATGCATGAATTGAGTGGGATATTGGGAAGGTCAAGAGGTAATTAGAAATCTGCAACCTATACTAATAAAAAGTTATTGCTTTGTTTTCTATGAAAATATTTGTTTGACCTAACTTTTTTGAATAAATACTTGAATAATAGTTTATTAATAGCTATGACATGAAATAAAGAACACTACAATGTATCCCAGTGTAAGAGCTAAATACACTTGCACCTACGAGAAATCTATTTTCATTTAACAAAAATCCGTGCCACTTGCCTGGTTGGTGAGCCCAGATTAGGTGTACTTAAGATTGAGAATGAAATGTAGCTAGGGAATGGAAGAATTTAGCATCCTACAAGGTGGATGTTTTTGGAGAAAGTTTCCACGAGGACTCCAGCGCTTTGGCCTCTTGATTCACTTACTTGATTTTGAGTTTTGAAGGGCAAGGTGCACATTTGACATCTGCCTGCTTTTCTGCAGGGAACATCAGCGTAAAACAAAGTGCAGTTATTTTCAAGGTAACATGTTATACGTACAATTATGGGAAAGGTTTCAAGAGAATATTTGCAAGTATATAGAAACTTTGTAGCTTGATGACGATTTTGATACAACACCAAAAATAGCAACAGCCGCTAGATCTAGAAATGACTTGAAATTCATTTAATGTTTTGGGTGTATCTATTCCTGTGGCTTAAAGCCTAGTTTTCTCCATAGTTGTTCTGTAACAATTTTCAAGAAAGACTAAATTATTTCTCTTTCAAACATAGATTAAAGCCATGTTAGTTAACTTGTTATATAACACTAATTTTGTAGCCCCACCCAAATACTCATTTCTTCAAATAATCTTGATTGAAGGTTGCTAAGTGTGTAATCCCTCAAATTACTACAATTAGATGTGATGGTTTCAAAAATCTCTAAAACCTTTTTTGTTATTTAAGATGCCCTTAAAGATTGGTCAAGTAGTGATTATTATTCTTAAATGCTTTAAGACAAAGATTAAGGAAATGGTTTGTTTAACATAAAGATGAATATTTAATTACTGGAATTAGCTACTTTGAATCCTCAAATAATGATATCTTGACCTGCAATAACTTGGAAAGGAGTAGGGTTTTTATTGCCCAAATTTTACTGAAGACTTCAATTTGGTATTTTGAGCTTCCTATGTTTGCTTTGTTAAGTATATGTTATAAAATATGGAACTCCCTTAATATTAATGTAAGTATTTATTTTTAGGTGAGTCATATAATAAAAGGAAGGTATTTATCAACTAAAAATACTTATGAAAATCTGTTTTACGTCATTTATCTGATGGATCAATGTAAGCTATAATTCGTGGTCACTTTTTAATATATTCTTACCCCACAATTTCTAACAAGCTTGTTTCATGCTTAAAAACCTCCCACATTGGGCAAATAAATATTATCTAAAGAAAAGGAAATGTCCAAGGAACCGAGCACTTAATACCTGCAAGCGAAGTAAGTGCAGCTTGCAGCAGAACTATTGGTTGCCTCGGAGTCGCAGAGCAAGTTTAAATAGAATTTGTTTAATTACAACAAAAATTCAGTTCTATGAAGGGATATAGTTTGTCTTCATAGAGGATTTCATGCATTGTGTAGTGCTAAGTAAAATCCCATCACAGTTGTATAAATTCGTTCAATTACCAGAACAGCTAAAAGAAAAAAAAAAATCCATTTAGGTAGAAAAGCAACAGAAATTAGATTACCTTGGTAGTGGGAACTTGCCAGCGGTGTCTGAATTGCTTAATGATGTCACAACTTACACTGCGCAAGGGTGTCACTCCTGTGTTGTTACATGAACATTTTCTTCTCTTCGCTCTCTTTTCATCTTCATGAAATTTATTGTATGAGGTGCAAGAACCCACTTCCACCCACATGTTCCCTTTGTTTGAGAGGCTTGTTTTCAGCAGTTGCTTCTCTGGATTTCTAGAATTTTCATTCACCGGCTAGGTCAGGTTAGTGCAGTGAAATATTAGATGTAATTTTATGAGTGGAGAAGACCCTCACCCTTCAGAAGAGATAGGAGACACACTGCAGAAATGTTTATTACTGGCTGGGCAGTGACACCAAGCCCTAAGTCTGACTTTCTTCAGTCAGCAGCGGGCCTGGGCTGCAGTGTAGCAGCAGAGCCGGGCACCTGTTTTACCATCACTTTGCATCCTCCTGGTATCCAGATTTACCGAAGGGCAGGAGGAGGCGCAGCCTGGGAGCCGCCCTCTGCTCAGAGGCTGTTTTTAGGTCATGAAGTCAACTTCCTGGAATTTCTGGGGAAACTAGTTGAAAAGGGAGGACAAATGTCACTTTAAATAGAGATGTTTAAATCAGATTTCTGCCTGAGGGTAAAATTTAGGTCTGTTTTAGCCCGGATGCAATGTCTCCCTCTACAGAGCACAGCATTAATCAGGACAGGACAAGTAAACGTATGTTGAGCACGACAGGCCCCTGTTGGTCTTGTCTTTGATTTTTCCCAACTGGAGAGGCGTACCTCCTAGACATTAACATTCACATACAGGGATTATGGCTTCATCTCTGAATTTCAGTGTGGAAATTAATTGCCTGAAAAGAAGTTTAAAAAAAATCCTTGGAAGCCTTTTTTTTTTAAAGTTAGATTCACTACTTTATTAAATACAGAAATGTAAGGTTGGAAAGCAGACAGGTAAGCAGAAGTTAAGCCCCTTAAATATCTCACCAAGTCTTAATTTTAAGATGCTTTAAGTAACTTTAAGAATGTGTTATATCAGGTGACAAAAAGGCAAAAGGAAATGGAACTAAAAACAGTTCTTTTGAGAGATGAGAGAAAAATTGAAAAGATGTTTACCTTTAAATTTAATATCAACTCGAGCAAGTACTACCCTGTTAGAACAAAACCAGAGACAAAACCTTCAGCCGTAACAGTAGCAAAGAAAGATTCACCATGAAACTCCAATAAAATAGGGTTTAGTTTTGCTCTTTCAGTTATTAAATATTTTTAAATCTGTTTCTTTGGCAAACACATAAACATATAAGCAAACAATTTGTATGTATGAATATTTGTTGACAGTTATTGCTAAAAACTAGTGGAAATGTAGACTACAAAATATGGTTCGGATGCCTCTTTTTAAATTGATTTTGAAAATGTTGACTGACAATCTGTGTTCATAGTCTGCTTTTGACTATGAAGTGCTGGTGGTATCTTTCCTAGCCTGCTTTTATAGGTATTTCAGCATCATTCCAGACCTCAAACTGATTATTGCTCAGGACTCAGATGACAGAATAATCTGACCCCAATTACTGTCAAAACTGGCACTTTGCAGCTGGGGGTGGGCTAGGTGACCTTGCTTTTTGACTAATGCTTTCCCTGGTAGAGGATAGTAATAGAGTTTATGTACAGAGAGCTCAAAAGAGAATTGTTTTGTTTGTAAAGTAAGCTCTAATTTTAATCATTTTACAATTTCAGTATCATTACAGTGTTTTTCCATGTGAGAGATGAGTCATTGCAAATTTTTCGTCTTTAACTGATACAATATTTGTTTTTCTGTAGACTACATTTACTTTCTCAGTTCTCAACTTTAGTTTACATAAAGAATCATGTTGAAAATGATTTTCTCTGTGTTTTTACTTTGAAGCAAAAGTATTTCCTTCTGGATTTGCTATTTCTTAATTCCACTGATACCTTCCACATGGAAATTTAATTCCTGCGCTTGAGAAGTCTGCTATTTGTGTACAGTGTGTGTGTGTGTGTGTGTGTGTGTGTGCATGCGCTACTATGGTTATTGATTAGAAATTACAGAGCACTTTATTTCTGCTCATCTGTGTGTGGTTAATTCAGGCTACTCACTGTATTTTAGTTCTTAAAATTCCTATGGTCAAAGTCTAAGACAGCATAGGAAACCAATTTTGCTAATATTGTGCTCCTCTGCAGGTATGTTGTAGTAATTATACACACTTCTTAGAGTTTGAGGAAGCTTTCATGTTCCTAAATTGCAGTGTATCCTGAAGGTTGATGCACTGAAGATAGTTTGTGTCTTTACAGTATTAAGATCAGTGCAGTTCATATCATTTGGCTTCACGTGAATCAACAAATAGATTTATACTAAAATTTCAATGTTGTAGACATTTTCACTTTCACTGAGGATATTTAACTGTTTTTGCCCTTTTCAGATTTTGCTGTCATGAAGAAGATAATGTTTGCCCCTGGGCTGCTTCCTCTTGATAGCTCAATTAAATGAATAATAGGAATGTTTTCTCCCATTGCTTTTTCTGCTTCAAGTGCCATGATGCCCAAAGTACTCTTGGAAGCCACTTGGTTTTAAACTGTGCCTACAGCCTGAATATCTAAAAATATAAGGGAAACAAAATTTGATTACTTTCTCTTAAGAAATCACTAAAAAGACTTTATTTTGGCCTGTGATTTTCTTCTTAACCTTACTTGCTTTGTTTCACTGGAAAAAATTAACTATTATGTACCTCTGTCTCACATTTCTATATGTTCTAGCTCTTTAGAACTGTGTGTAGCACTATGTTAGCATGAAAGTTAGTATACCAATTAGTATTTTTGCAGTGCTGAGGCTTGAACTCAGGGCTTCACACATTCTACCCAAGGGCCCTCTCTGGGCTAAACCTTCAGCCCTGTGTTTGTGTCTTAGTTTTTAAATAATCATTTTTTTATTAGTCTGTGAGTTCAATTATGGGTAAGTCAAACAGTGTGGTTCAAAATTTTAGCCAATATTTACTTGTTTTAGAAGTGCTGTGTGTTGGAAGGGAGAATTCATACATGGAGGGGGCATCAAATATTCTTCAATAAAAGTCTTTTTGGTAATACATCATCATCAAGATTTTGAAATTGTTCTTAAATTTCTTCCTTTTTTTGCTTTCTTTGCAGAAATTATCATAATTTATATATACCTGAGGGATGAAATTACAACCAAAGAGGACATTAAGTAAAAAGAAATCTAAAACAAATTTTCAAAAAAAGAATACAGAACAATAAAGAGAATATTGCAGATCAGATCAATTTAACTTTTTAAGGGGATATTGACTTAATCAAAAGAGATTTTTCACAAATACCAAGTTGAAGTTTCGGAATTATCTGAAATAAGATACAGTCACACATTCGTTTAAAATTGATCTTTTGTTTTCCCTGTAAGTCCACACTGAGATGCCACCTTATTGAGATGACTCAAATGAATGGACTGGGCGGGGAGAAACACTTTCTATAGGGTGGGCTTTCACTTGAGGCTGTTATAGTGTAAGCCAAGAAATATTTTCTTTCTTTTTTTCTCCCTCAAAATACATTTTGTGTGAATAGCTCTTGGTTGACTTTGGAACAATTTGTGTAGTTAGGATGGAGGACAAGAATATTTACACTGGGCCACAAATTTTCAAAAGTGATTATTTTATTCAAATAGGAAGACAGAACAGATACAGGTGCTACAGAAGGTGACCTGCATTTTCCACAGGCAACTTGCCTGCATGTTTCAAATATTTTTGCTAACTCTTGTTATTACCTGCAGAGGGAGCTTGTATATGAGATAAAGTAATCAAGGTACTCTACATTGATCATTTCCCTTTTGAAAATTATGTTTTATTAACATATTTAATTTTCTCAAAAAATTGTTTTAAAGGAAGTATGGCATTTTGAGATGACCCAGGTTAGGGTAAAGTTGAATATATCCAAGCTAGATGTTTATCACCACTTGTAGTCATGGATTATAAGTGTGCTTTATCTTAGCAAGACTAACTTGAAAGATAATAAAGACATCCGATTGATTCCGTGATAGTACCTTCTCCTTTGCAATGATTGACTGAAGCCTTGGGAGGAAGACCTTGGAGCTGACTCTAAGAGTCCTCAGAGAGAGCTCAGCTTTTTAGAGAATTTTCTTGATTGTACAAAATATTATTAAAAACCACTAGCATAAATTATATATATATATGTGTGTGTGTGACACACACATATATCCTTCTGTACTTCATTAATAGATCAAATTAGAGAATTTGCACTTTGCTCTTTTTTGAAAATAAAAATGATCACTTCGGATTAATGACTTTTCTCTTGCAATAATGGACACTTAGTGCAGTGACACTTAAACAAGAAAGCTACCAGTAAGGACCTAGTATTAAGTGATCAGGAAAAGTGCTTACTAACTGAGAAAACAATCAAAGACAGGCAGGATAGGCTGTGCTTGATTGAAAATGGAGGGTGTGGGTGTGTGTGCTGACTGAATTTTCTAAGAAATTGTACGTCGAATTCTCAGGAATGTTTAAATTTCATATGTAGGTGTTTCAGGATTTAGAGTTAAGAAGCATTTAGCTCTTTGTCAGTGAGAAAAAAAATTCTCATATTACCTGTATACAGATTTGCTCTAGGAGATTTAGTGATATTATATTATTACATTAAATTCTTTTGGAAATTAATTCCAGCCTTCATTTTTACATTTTGATATAGTAATATTATTTTAGAATTTTCTGGGTAGAGAGTAAAAGGAATGGTTATTCACTTAATTCATGCTTCAACAGGGATGTTACTAGTTCATTCCCTTTGGTTTTCTGTGACAAATAAAAATACTTATTTTGTATTTTAAAAAGGCTTTGCTTCTCAACGGAATCTGTTGTTTCACATTCTCTGTTTTATAATATAATTTTTACTAATGTGAAAAGTCAGATTGTTACTGCTACCGGAATTATCCCAAGGAAACTTGTTTAGTACAGAGATTGATGGCTCTGGCGTGGCTTTGTGTAAGTATGACTTTCTCAGCATGGCCCTGCCTTATCTTAAATAAGTCTGTGCTACATTGATGTACAGCGTTTTGATAACATGTAAGAATATTAGCAACAGCAATTATGTTTCAATAGGATTACTCTGGCGTCTGCTTTACACAAGTCCGCAGATACTTCCCTAGAATTATTGGTAGACTTGTTGGTAAACTGCCAGGCTTGTGTCATTGTCTTACTATAATAAAAAGATTATTTCTTATCATAGTTGGTACTAATTGTGAGAGGCCAGCTTCAGAAAAACGGAACCTGGTGTTACAGTTCATTACCCTTTTGCTTCTAAAACCGCAACTGCTTTCCCAGTGAGGTAAGGGTTACAGGAGAATCCACGCCGGGAACACTGTTGTGTGAGGCACAGTAACTGTCACTTGTGTGGTGCTCCGGGGAAGGCGAAGCTAGGGTGAGTTCTGTTTATTTTGCCTTGAATTTGAAGGTGGACTGCTGGGTGATTCTTACAGTAGTAAACTCTGAGGACATTGCAAAGAAAATGCCTTGGAATGTACATCATTCTTGTAAGAGGATTGCTGGCTTTATAGGATGCTGGGGATGCTTATGGAGGGGAGTGGACAGGGACCTGCTCTCAGCTCACGAGATGATCTTTGGAAGTTTTTGAAGAAATTTTTGTAAATATTTTCAAAGAGTGTCAATTTATGGATAAAACACTCTATTCATGGTATATATGATATTTAGGAATAAAAGTGTATGTATTAATGTTCCCACATTTATTTGCACAGATTGGGTTATAAATAATAGGTATATACTGAATAGAATATATTTTAGGAATAATATTCAAAGCAAGTAATACATTCTGAGTATAGATTTAAAGTTATTTTATTAGAAATTTTATTAAATTTGAAATTTTCTATTAAAAAACTATGTTTTTGTAATCTTCCTTGAGTCAAGAATCAAATATTTTAATATATAAAGTGTCTCAAATGGATGTTAACAAAATATAATAAACTAAATAATTTCAAAAATATTGCTTTTACATATATGCTATCTGGAATTAAAGTCATGAATTACCTGTTTTGATAATTTTATTCAAAAAATAAAATTATTATAAATTACCTTGTTATTCCCAGGATTTATAAACTATTATTTTCATTTAACTAAAAAGTTGAGAATATTAGTTTCCTTTTAGTTTTGTGTGTTTCAAAGGCATCCTTTTGTCTGCTTCATAAATTTTCTCAAATTTAATCTAACAAAGATTTCAATAAAAGATTTTTTTTTGTGTGTATACTTCATGTGTAAGATTTTGTTGCAGTCCCATAATGCTGGTGACTCAGAGCTGTACTAAAAAGGGAAAGATGCTAAAATCGTAGAATATCAAATTTCTATTCTCTAAAAAGAATAAATCTCAAAATTCCCCAAATTCTCTGAAAAAATTTAAATGTTGTAGTTTTTAGCATAAAAATAGCACAACATCTAAAGAACTATCTGAAAGTCAGCATAAAATGTTGCTGGTATCCACTCATGTAGAACATTATTCATGGTTTGGTTCAAACTTTAATGTAATGACCGATAAGGCTGCTATTTTGATACTCATATTTAAGAAATACAAGTAGAGATCATTTGATAGTATTATGTGATCACTGAATTTTATGTTGCAGTTTTAAAGTTTTTGGTTAGTGCCTTTTGACTCAGACTGTTGATTCTAAAGACATGATGATTATGACCAAATATAAGTTAAAACAGATAGTTTTATTGCTCATGTCAGAGCCCACAATAAAAAGTTAGCTGAGATTTAGGAAAAAGGGATAGCAGCCATTTTAGTACTGTACTTGTCAAAATATCATATAACAAGTGTTTTCTTTTATCTCATACTAGTGGTTACTGATCCACAGTAACTTTAGCCAGTACTGAACTATCTATGCCTTTGGAACTGCTTAAATTTTATATCAAGAAAATCCTTTGTTTTAGCTCTTTGTTAGGGGTGCTTAACACCTACAACATACTGTGGTATTATTTGAAAAGCACTTTTCTGCCATTGCAATCTACAGAAATTTAGAGAGAGTTAATGCGTATGATACTCCCTAGATTTATAGATTTATTGTGATACAGAACTCTTAGAAACAGGGTAAGATAAATATTAATGAAATTGATGGTCAAGCATGAGTTTTCTGCATTAATTATTTTTATAATGTAGTCTCTCATATGTTCCTTGTGTTTTATTTTGTGCTAATTTTACTGGGCTATTATGAGAAGTTAAATCCTGGAATTTTAGCCTGGGAATCCATAATTGTCCGTAAGTAAGGATTTGTTAAACATGTAATGAGTAATATATGTATATAATTATTATATATAAGAATTACTCAATACTGTATGATTGAAAACCAAGCATAAAGCTTAAGTATCTTGAAATTTAAATTTTTTCAGGTTGTACTTTTTCAGAACATGTTTGGGATTGATTTTTAATAGTTTATTACTTTAAAAATTAGAAAATAAGGACTGGAGCTTTTAGAACAAGCTTTAACGACAACTATCAACTTAAGTATTTTTAACACTATTGAGAATCTTGTAGATTACATATACCAACGGCCTCATTCTCTGTATTGCTTGCTAATTCTGTGAAAATCAAGAGAAGCATATCAGAAAGGTTACAGTTAAATCTTCACAGTGTTAACTTTCAATTGAAAATAACTATAACAATAAAATGGATGTTTATAAAGAACAGACCATTATACACTCCTTTGTAACATTGATACTATCGGACTTTTTTTTTTTTTTTTTGCACTATTACAAGTACCTTTGCAACATTTTACATATGGCTTTGCTACATGCTCAGAATATTTTTAGATGTTGTAATAATTTGATGCTTCTCCTGTGTCATTGTGTCTGAGCTTGTTCTTCCTGCTTGGCTCCCTAAGAAACCTCCACTGTGGTTAGTATCAGTATATAGGATTGTTTTTTCTTTTTAACTTAATGTGGACTCATATAGGGGTGCTCTTTGCATTTAAGCCTTCTGTATTTAAAAAAATTGGTATTTGTTACTCTTTTATGTCTGGCAGTATTGGAGTCCTGTAAGAGATTCCTTTAATGTAGTCTGATGATCAGTCGTTGTAACATAGGAGTAAACTTTATGTAGTTACTTTTATTCCACCTACAATATAAAACATTATTCCTTATTGCAATTTTTTCCTGAAAAGTTCACGTCTAGTCTGTCCCCCTAAAAGAAAAGAAATTTTATTGAAATATCTTAAATAATATCTGAGGTGCGTGCGTGTACTGCTATCTTACGTTGTATATGTTATTAGTAAAATGATTTTAAAAAGAGGAGAAAAGCTAGTTTGTGTGTAAGTTTGATTAGTGTAGGAAACTGCGTAGTACAGTTGATGCCTCTGATTGACCTGCCTTTCTGCTTGATTTATGAAGATTTGTTCCGTCCCAGTTTATGCTCCGGCATATGATTGTGCTTCATCTAGACTCACTGTCACTGCCTCCGTTTCTGTATTTCGTTGAATTCGGCTTTGCCTATCACCTAAACTTCTGCGTTGTTATATTATGGCTAAGACTTAATTTTCTGACACTTTTCTTTTTCTCCTTATGTCATTTCATAGTAGAATCTTAGATAAACTTGCAGGATTTTATTTTGTGGCCATTAAATTATACTTACTGTATAAAAGAAATTTTGAAAATTAAAAGCATAAGCAGCCAAGGATATGAATAATTATTTTTTTTTTTTTTTTTTTTTTTTTTTTTTTATTTTTTTTTTTTTTTTTTTTTTTTTGGCGGAACCGGGGATTGAACTCAGATCCTTACGTTTGCCAGTCAAGCGCTTATCCTACTGAGCCATCTCCCCGGTCTCAAGAATAAGCTTTGTGTGTGTGTGTGTGTGTGTGTGTGTGTGTGTGTGTGTGCTGAAAAACTAAAGATGTTAAAAGGAGTCCCATCAAATATTTGACCTAATAGATGCATTTTTTCATTCACATTTCTTTTAAAGGTTAATAGGATAGCAACTATGCCACTAATTTTTTTTAAGTTCTACTTAGGTCATTCCTTGCTTATCAAGTTCGATGTTTATTCTTGATCTCAGCCGAAAGGCTGAGAAGAGATTCCAGTTAGTTCTTTAACACTGGGTACTTAGTAAAGTTTTGCTATGACCTCTACTTAGCTTGTAGTCAAAAATAGGCGCATGCTGGGGTGTAGCTTAGTAGTAGAGCATGTGCCTAGTGTGCACCAGGCCTGGGGCTCAATTTGTAGCACCAATTGAAAAAAAATGAAAATTAAATTTTGATTCTCTTAAGTTAAATGTTTTTTGGGAATCACCTGCCCTGGTAGTATAGAAATAGCCTTAAAGGTAAGGCCTTAGTCCTTTATTTCTGTTTTACAATATATTAATGTAAGGGGAAGGAGAAGCCCCTTGTCTTTTGTAGTGTTTCCTGTATAGGAGCATACACTGTTGGTTATCTGGTAGTACAATAGGCAAGGAACAAATCTAGAGCAGCACAGCTTTTGGTATTTACTGGCAGCATGAAGCTCCTTGACTTTTGTAGTGTTTTCTCTGTATGAATTTAGACCTTTTGATTTGATAGTACAATAGGTCATGAATAAATCTGGAACTCAATGCTTTTGGTTAAGGTATGTAGAGATACTACAAATTTTAAAAATTACTGAAAATTGTTCTTCTCTGCATAATCAGAAAGTTACATTTACCTTTCAAAATAGAGTACAGATACCTAATTTGATATTCATCTGAAAGCCACATGTTATTATTTTAGGAATAAACTTACACACAAGAGGGTACTAAGCTGACTGAAACGCTGTAATCCAACTTTTCATCTATAGGGTATGCTAAAAATAATAGCACGTTTAATGAGTATTAATATGTCATAACCTTGTTCTTAACGTGTTGTACAATTTATGGTTTTCTCAGGGCTGTAAGATACTGTCTTACCAAGCCAGAATGGTTTGATTTTTGGCATCCCCCTCCATCCTCTCACTCTGAGTTTTGATCAACTATATTAAGATGTGTAATAGTAGGAAATTCTTGTTTTATAAAAAAAAAAATCTTTGGAGAGTCCTGTTAAATACAGACTGGGGAATGTAATTCAGCGGTAGAGTGCTTGCCTAATATACACAGTGCCTGAAGGCCAATACCCAGCACCTCAAAATAATTATAGCCAAATTACCTTTCCTTTTAAAAAGTTTTTTTTTTTTCTGTTGCTGAATTATCTTTTCAAAGACTTGGTATTTCATATCTGTTAAAATTTGGTAATTCATATCTTTTAAATTTCTGAAAGTTTTTTATGCTTTTGTAGTTTCAGAGCAACTATTTCTAATGACGTATTGTCTAACTGACAGGTAACAGCTTGTGTTTACTTTACTGTAATGCATAGCATTAGTGTAATGCACGGTATTTCTAGTGTTTTGGATTTTACTTCCAAAATATGAGTTTCGGTTTCCCGCGATGCCCCAGGGATTATTGTGGCAACACATGTGGTTTTAAAAAATTGACAAAACTTCTGGTACTGAGTTTGTTAAAACTACCAGACCAATAAACTCTGGTTTTTAAATGTTGATTGTTTTATCCTTTCTAAAATCACTTTTACCAATAAGCACATTTTATCTAGCGTGCCATTAATTTTGAACTTTCATGCTCTTTATTTTAGGTCCACAGCCACTTACTAGGGCCTGGACGAAGTACTTTCACATATGGATTGTGATCATTAGGTTCATGAAAGAAACAGCTATTATACAAATAATTGTGTATTAGACTCACTCATGACATGCCAACATGAAGTGTGGAAATACAGCCCCCTTTATTTATTTATTTATTTATTTATTTAGTTAGTTAGTTAGTTAGTTAGTTAGTTAGTTAGTTTTTTGAGATAAGGTCTTGCCAGGCAGTTCAGCCTTCCCTTAAACTCACTATGCAGTCCAGGCCAGCCTCTGATTTAGAACAGTCCTCCTGCATGCTGGAGTAGAGGTGTGCACCATCATGCCTGTCTCCATATTTTCAATTAAAATATATAATTCATGTACTGTTTGATAACTAGCCTCCTAGGTTGTACAGCCAAGGAAGGAACTACTGTAGGCAAAATATTGGGAAGAAACGAAAACCTAATTAGAAGGTGTGGGTGACAGTCCTAGCCACAGTGACAATGGACAGGTGCCAGCAGTTTTCAGTGGGATGGAATTTGACCCGGAGCAAGAGCTAGAGGTCAGTGTCTAGGACCCCAGTGCTAACTGGCTTGCTAGGGAGCAAGACAGAGGTTATGAGCCCATTTTTCTGATATTTTGAGGTGCATGCAATTGTCTTAAGAATACCGTATGTATTTTAATATTGTCCTTGTGAAAAATAAAATTTTACATTTTTAGAGCTCTCTGGAAATATTTTTGAATATGAACTCACCTATTTAAATGATACTTGCTTTTTTCATATGCTAATTGAAACTTTCATCATATAGGTTTTATTCTATATGACTTAGATTGTCGGCTTCTTTATTTTATATGATGTCGCTGCTAGGTGATCAGGTGTAGAAGTCAGCTGTTGTTATCTAGTTAGAAGGAACTCTTGGTTAAAAATCTTTGCCCTGTTCTTGTTGGGATATTCTTCATTGTTCAGGGCCATCTTAGTAACATTTTTAAAAGCTCTGTAAGCAACTAACATGGTATTCTTGGATGTCTTTAGACACACCAGCCTTCTCCTTTGAGGAGTATCTGAGCCCTCAGAGGTGTTTGCCTGTTTTAAATTCATGGTAATTTAGCTCTACCGAAGTGCTTTCTTTTGTTATCAGGAACTTCTGTGATGTATTGATCTTATTGGTACATTGGGTTTCCTGGTAGAAGGAAGATGTTGTCCGTATTAGAACAAAGCATCGTTCAGTCTGTAGTGTTTCAGCTCCTTTTATCCTGCAGTAGGTTGTAGGTTTTGTAGCTGATACATACTTCCTAATGTAGTAATTATGACCCTAAGCCTGCAGTCACCTCGAAGCACTTGGCAGCACCTATCTGTCACCGAGGAGCGTGCCTTCAGGACATTTTTATGCCACCTTAACACCTCTTTTGGTTGGCAGCTGTGCCCCGCCCCCGTCCTATGCTCTCTTTGTTTCTGGTGCTCAGCGTGAACCCAGGGCCGCCCACGTGCTCAGAGCCAGCGCTCTACCACTGAGCTATTTCCCCAGCCCTCAGAGCATCTTTGGGTAAGCCACTGTCATTGCCAATAAAGACCTCAGAGCCTAGCAAATTGTGGATTCCTCACAGACGGAGGAATCATAATAATTACAAGTCAAGTACCGCAGCACTGGTTTTTCTGTGTTAACCTAAAACTATTCTTCGTGTCCAGACAGTACATTTTTGTGGCCAGTTAAGAGTGCAGAGGTTTATGCACACAAAACTCAGTAAATGCTTAGTACTGTTATTGTTGATGTCGATTAAATCTCGTGTGCCTTGTGGTTGACATATTTTGGGGGACCTGTGTCTTTTTAGGCGTTTCCCTTTTCACATGGTTATATTCCTGTTTTATCTGTCATTTTTGTTTGGAAGATTCTTTTCTCAGTTCTTATCAAGGTTCTCATTATTATTAGTGCTATTATTATTATTAGGATTTACTGTTGTTGCTACCTTTCTTAGATGACAGGTCGGTGGTTTACCTGACTAGCTTTTATCAAAATTGATGTTTGATACTGAAAACCAGAACTGTTGATTGATATCTACCTGTCCACAAGAAAATATGAGTACTTTAGTATGCAATTAAGTAAAACAATTAATCATTTCTCCTCATTTTACTTTTGTGAGCTGGTGCCTGACTTGCCATGCAGAAAATATGTAAGTAGGATTCTTTTTTTTTTTTTTTTTTTCCCCTTCTTGTCTTGGACCTACACTCCCAGCGCCAGCATCTCTCCCCCTGCATCATCCCAGGCATTAGGATCCTCCCCTGATTTAGCAGCTTTAAAAGGAAGTCAGTGGAGGGGATTGGTCAGAACTGTGCCCTGGCACAAAGGCTGGCTTCTCCCCACTTCTGCAAGGACCTGGCATGCCGAAGGCGTAGATGTGCAGAAGGTAATTGGCATGAAATAAAGGGGAGGTAGCTAAACATTCTTGCTACTGTAGTGTGAATTTTATTTAGTTCAGGAAACGATAAAATACATATAATACAGACCCTTAGAAGTGCCATTTAATGTTTATAAGAAAGGGTTTTGACAAGATTTTAATAAATCTGTGGTTGAGCTGTTATCAGACAGTGTGACGATTTAGTCACTTAGCAACCTGTGAAACAATAGCATTTAATATTTTATGTACTCTTTTAGCACAGGTGGCCCAAATTATTAGCACCAGAGCCCCCTCGCATCAAGCAGGAGCCGTTCTTGCACAGTTCCTCTCCTCAGTGAGCGATCGCACAGCGAGGTGGATTGTCTGTACTTTTTAATTGTGAAGTGATAGTTTTTTTGGGGGGAAGGGTAGTTGTCTGCCTTTCAAAATGTCTTATATTAAAATCTGATTAAAATCTCATTGTGTTCTTGCCTCCGCAGCAGAAGGGTACTATAAATTGTATTATATGAAACTGAATACTAACTGTGGTTTGATTTAAAGTATTAATAAAATCTAAATTTGTACATCCAAGCTGTAAGGTTTCATGATTTTAATTTAGTGGAACACTGGGGTGATTTTTTATTTTTATTTTTTTATGTAGTTTGGCAAGTGTTATGTGTGTCTTACCGAATTGGGACAGACACATGGATCTCCCCGTCAACATTGTCTTAATTGTTGGGACCTGTTAAGGCTCATACTTAATATTCAGATACACTTTTGCAAATGAGTTGCTTAGATTTATTGTCAATACTGGTTGTCTTACATATTAAAGTAGATTGGGTTGCAAATGCTGGTCTCATGAACAGTAGGAAGTCAAGACTGCAAAGTAGCTATGACTTTTCAGAGGCCTCCTAAACTCATAAATACTAACAAGAAATGATTTACATGGTGGTATGTGGCATGTACGGTAGGCGGTATCAGATGTTTTAATTATAATTTTTTCATTCGTCTGACAGGAGATAAAAGTACACATGTCACTCTTAAATTTTCACTGCCAAGAGGCATTTAATTCATAGAAACTATTTTTTCATTAAATATTGAAGGGAAAATATGTAGATTTGGAAACACATCAGAAAGTTTTGCAAGAAAAAAATGACATAAATGTCCAGAATACTTTGAAAATAAATGTCTAACTAGTGCACTTGTACAATCTGTAATTATCTAAAAAGCAAAATTACCAAGTGCATTTAATATAGATTCATATAATTTCATGTTTTATGATACAATACTTTGTAATGAAGTACCGTCTTATACATTGTATAATGCTTTGTTACTATGTAATAATACGTAATTCCACATTTGTGATATTGTAGAAATTTTTAAAGTGTGCAGATTATTGGTTTTCTAGGTACTATTACATTTCCACATATTTTAAAGCAAAGTTCCACCAGAGGGTTGTTCTGCTGGAGTGCAGGTCTGAGCTGCAGCTTTGGTTTCTCTGGTAATTGTGGTCTTTCTGCCTCTCCACTCACAGCGAGAGGCCCAGTGGTTTTTACAACTCTTCCTGAGGGATTTATTTGACTCTTCTTAATGATGGAAATTATAACATGCTTTATTGGAGACAATGACAAATGAAACTTCCTTGAAAATTTTAATCATTGTTTTATAAATCCACAGCAATATTTCATTAAAGCATAGTCTTGCTTAGAAAGAAAAAATACTTGAAAATTTATTTTCTAGGATATCTCTGTAAGTCTGGTTTGAGTTTCAAAAGTTGCTTCTGAATTGTGTTGACGTTTTCCTAGTCCTCACTTCTTATGGCGTCACTTCCCCCTTACTTTGCTGTCCCTTTCCTTCCTTCCTTCTCCTTATAACCCTTTTTCATCTGCCTTTTCTCCCCTCTCCTCCATCAAAACTGTCTATTGTGAACTCTGTGTCAGACCGTAGGAAAGATACCTGGCACTCCTTGAGGTAATAGATGTGAAAGCAGGAATTGTGTTTAAAATTAGCTCATCATGTTTTGAAGATGATTTCTGATACTTTTTTGACAATAGTAAAATAGTAAAAGCACACTGTACTGTGAATATGGTAGCACTATGCCCTGGGTGTGTGGTTAGAGGATTAATGAAGGAGCCAGGCAGAGATAGGTGAGGGATATGAGCTGAGTCCTAGCAAAAGAAATACTTAGGCCAGACGACAAGTGCAGCAAAGATTGCAAGTCCAAATGACAGCCTAAATATGCCAGGAATGGTACCAAAGTAAGGGTAAGCCTCCTGTGGTCTGAGAAGATAAAATTGAAATGCCGTAGTAGTTTTTACAAACACAGGAAATAAAGGATAGTCATTCCCACATGTAACTATATTAGATGAAAGAGAAATTGGTTAAAAATTATAACAGTTTCCAGACAGTTGATTAGTTTATTTTAGAGTCAAAATATGAATCACCAGGATCTTACGCTACTCATTGAAATCACTATTACGGCAAAGAACAAAAGCCACAGTCTGCAGGGAGCACTTACCCTCTTAATTACCCTAAAATAATTTGTAGTTATTTGTGTACTTGTCCTACTTCCTTAGCTGCTGCAGTGTGCAGTACCAGCCTCAGTGCCAGGAACAAAGTCTGTATCCGGGAGATTTTCATGCCTTGGTTGGAAGAGACTTTCACTGAAAGGAGATAAACGTTGACAATTTTACAAAAGAGATTTAAATGATAGTGCAAAGGTTTAGTTTAAGATAAGGGATTATTAGTTAATCAGACAACCGCTGTCCTGGAAAACAACAAACATTGGCCAAGGATAACTCAGGGGAGAAGTTTTCCTAGTTTAAGTCTCCTGGTTGGCTTTATGGCACAGGTTGCTTTCATACTATGCAATGTGAATAGATTCTTTCTTTTTTTTTTTTAAGGTGGGGAGAAACACTTTCTGTGTGGGGAGAAAATTCCTGAGTACAAGTCAGCTTGATAGGCGTACTTAGAATTACTGAGCAAATAAACTTGAGAAGCAGGATATTGGTTTAGGGAATTTCAAGTTAGATGAGAAGTTTAGGGAATTTCAAGTTAGAAGAGGTTGCAGTTGAGGTTTGTTTTGGCTTTGCTTTATACCAATTTTTAAAAACAACCCTCTTCACGTGCAGCCCATCCTTGAGTGAAAAAGTGAACTTGTGATAAATCACAGCAAGATAATAATGTGTGGATGTACGGGAGAAGTTACGCTGTTTGAGATCTTCTTTGACAAGTCATAACCCCTAGTGTTTTTCCTTGTCTTACACATGCAGTGATTTCTAGGATTTGTTCTGCTTTCAGACCTTTTAAGGACTGAGAGTGAAATTAGGCAAATTAATAAAATTTCACAAGCAGAGTGAAAGGTGAGAAAGTGGAGATTTTTTTTTTTTTTTTTTTTGCAGAAACTTAGAGAGGATTTAAGGTAGAGGGGAAAAGAGGATGGCAGAGTAATTAAGATATTTCAAAATAATGATCAGTATCCCAGTAGATGTATGGCATTAACATAAAGTACCTTTTTATTAATAGAACCCTTCTTTTATCTAAATGTACAATGCATAGTGTTCCAGAAGGTTTTTAGTTTTAAAAATGATTTGATATTGGGCCGATTTCTTTTTTATGGGCGTATACCCATTTACATTTAAGTAAATTTGGTTCAGAGAAAATCTACCATATTTCAGAGTAGATGTGCTTTTTCTTTTACCATTTTTCACTAATGTATTTCTTTGTTATAGTAAGAAATGGAAGCATATATGTATAATTCCTGCTAAATCAGTATACTGGTCTAGAAGGTTTTTCAGTAGACTAGTAATGGAGTAGAGGGTTCTTTAACACAAGCGCGTATATAAAACATTATTAATGCTAACAGATGTTGCACTTTAATCCTGTAGAAGGATTGTTTGGTACCAGCAGGAGATTTATGAAGACTGAATTGTGTGACATTGTGTGTGTCTAGGCTGCTCCTTAGATTGTAAAAACACTATTGGAAACTGTTAAAAAAAGTTTTAGCTGTAATTGGCAGAGAAGTATTAACTGTGCTAAAGAAGTATGTATGTATGGTTGGCCCGCACGCCTTAACCTTTTTATCATTTATCTTCTTGTATTAATGTCACTGAATTATTAATTCATGAGCCAGGGTGGGCAGGGTGAAGGCACCATTTAAATGTGTGGCAAATTTGTCCTTATCGCCAGAGACATGAAAAAAAGTCATTTTGCGTTATCTGTAAAATGGAAAAGACATTTTAAAATTTCATTTACAGTAATCCACTTCACTTCCAGTACAACACCTAGATGATTAGTTCCATAATATAATACTTTTATTAAAAATTTGTAACCTCTGTTTTGTCTTACATGCATAATACTGATGTTTAGCCTTCATTTATTTTAATGTGATGCCTGTTAATTATAGCTTAAAATGTTATTCCTATAAATAGTATGTTATAGTTTGGTGAATTTTAAGAATCATTACATTTGCAGAAAATATATTTATTGCAATAGTACTGTGTAGTAAACTTATTTTGATGGAGGGCTGTGTGGATATGGGGGTTGGCCAGCTTTAAAAATACTTTTTTTTCCCGAAGAAATAGATATATCTACTGTATCATGACTTCATAATTACTTGGAATAAGATTAGCAATTTCAGCCTGGTAGAATTTTGAGCTTTTAGAATAATGTCAGTAAATTAGAATTTAGCATTTCCTGAACCCAGATTTAGACTTGGGAAAGAGTTGAGGAGAAGGACAGGGGAGGGAGTGGGGGTAAGAGATTTGTCTGCCTGTGTGTGCTGCGCATTCCTGCTGGCCTGTGAAAGGAGCGGATAGTGCTTGACTTTGTCTGTCTCTGTTTTTCAATTGATTGTACTTTTTCTCTTCGTAACTTCTTACACATTACTTTCTTTTTTCTTTCTTCCTATTTTACATGCATATGTCTGGTAATATGAATAACTGATTGGAAGACAACACTATTACAACAAATACTGTGAAATTCATACTACTTTCTTAAGTGAAATTCTGCATCACTTGCAGTTGTTTTCTGTTTTAATTCTAATTGGTACTGTCCTTTACAAGAAAGATTCATCAGTAAGTAAGACAAAGAAATTTGGACTTAGGAGATGGGTGAGTAGCAAGGTGAGGGGAATTTATGGGGTGGAAGCCACTTTTACCAGCAGCTATTTGAAGCCACCTTCCCAGTGGTTGAATACCTCAGGCTCTTATCCAAAGCTGCTTACTTTTCAGTCCTTATTACTTACTGTTTGGATTGGTTTTATATTTTTTCACATAAAAGGAAAAAAAAAAAAAAAAGACAAGAGAAGTTACCATGTACTGTCTTTTGTTCTCTCTTTGGAATTTCTCTCCTGGCACTGTAAGATGTCCAGGTGGCTGCGTTACTTGCTGTCACATTAATTTGTTTGGGTCAGTGTAGTGCTGCTTGGTTTTATTTTACTCGTTCCAGGATGGTTGCTTTTCCTTTCTATCAACACCCAAGGTAATGTCTTAAAGCAGTACCCTCCGCTGGTTTGGTGGTCTCAGGAGACTTGACAGAGACTGGCCGATCCCTTGGGCGCATCCAGTTTCCTGGGTCTGGCACTTGCTCCTCTGTAGTATGGGCAGCCAGCTGGTTTGTGAAGTCCCCCTGGCAGCAGCCACCGCCATTCACGCAGCGGGGTGTGTGGCACCTTCACCAGAAAGGGGTGGAATGGTGCGGTCGTGACACAGGCTGTAGGTTGGCTCTCATTGTTCCAAATCTAATGGAGTACAGGTGATAGCTTTAAGCTTAAATTGAGAGACTGAAGGAATTACTAGCTGTCATTGGTGGTACTCTTTATAAGCAGATTCTTTATATGTGGATGGCGACAGCCAGGCTTTCTCCTTTAAGTTTTTTGAATTAAAACAATTTGAAAGATCATTAAAAGATTATCAGTACACGGAAGTCATCTTTCAGATGAATGGCACTTGGCAAGAGATTTAACTTCTAGTCCGGTTTTTATTTTCTTTTATTATTATTATTTTTGGGGGGCCACTCAGGAAGCCTTCAGGGCGGGTCTTGTTTGGCTTGAGGATGAAGGGATCGAAGCACAGCATCCCGAGCCTGCCTGCTTTAAGCACCTGAGCTGCTGGGCCGGCCCCCCATCTTGTCTGGTTTTCAGGCATTCTAACCGTATGATATCTCAGCTTGCTATTGGAAGACAAGGGAATTCTTCTGCTTATTTATTTAGACTGTAAATTTGTCTTCAATAGTGCTAACGAAATTATGTAGAAATAATTGATATAATCAGTTTGCTTTACAACTAAAAAAATCCAGTTATTCTGAGTTTTGCTTTCCGATACAGATATAAATGGTATGAGACATACTGCTAGTAGCTCGTAGCTGCCAAACCCAGGACAGGTTTAGAAACTCCTAGTCCCTACTACCGTCTTGATTTTTGTCTCTAGTATTACCAGGAGGGCAGAGTGAGAGCTATATGAGATGAATAAATCTCATTGCTGCATTTTGGTTGCTAATATAACAAATACATATGGGTTTGAAAAATTTTTTTGAAATAACTACTTCTTCAGATGTAATTTTAAAACTAGAAATTAGCATAATTGCGAAGACATTGCTTAAAGAGACATATTTTAAGTATATCATAGAAACTCTTTCAGATCTTGCCTAAAATGATTGAAAGTGTAGTCAGTCCTATAAATTTATAGTGAGGAAAACCGGAGCAGTGCTGATGGCGTCCTCCATCTGCTGTGTCTCTCCACTGAGCACGCAGTTGCTGAGCTTGAGCCAGCTGTGGGGTCCTGGGAAGTGCCCCCTGCGCCCCCCGACGCTCAGAGGTACTGGTTAGGGGTGCTCCCGACCCGCCCTTAGCCTCTTCAGGAAGATGACGTTGGTTGATCTCAGTACACATCTCAGTGGCGTACAGGTCCAAAAGCTGCTGTTACTTCTTTTTCATTATTATTATTATTATTTTATTTATTTATTTATTTTTGGCAGATCCAGGGGTTGAACTCAGACCCTTGCACTTGCCAGGGAAGCGCTTACTCTACTGAGCCATCTCCCTGGCCACTTTCTCATTATTTTGACCCAAAAGAAACTCATTACCATTAAATAATTTGGGAATTTAGTAATTATTATTTAGTGCATATTTTTGATCTTGATCATTATCTAGTATATTTAATTATCCTTAGAAGATAATTAACTCCTTGTAGAAGGCAGCCATATCTTAATCTTTTTTTTTAGAATCCCTTTAGAGCTGAACACGGGCCCAATTAATATATAAAGTAAAAAAAAAACACGCTAATTTCAGCACCTAATACCAAAAACATCTTGGAGGCAGTCGCAAGATATTTATTAGCTTGAGTTAAGATACGCAGTTATGTTGCTAATGTGACCTGCTTTATTTTATAAGAAGGCATGTTTAGAAAACAACGTGTAGACTGTAAGTTTGCAGATGAGTTGTATTTATTGATTACTAAAGTCACTGTGCTATACTTGACAAAATTTTCCTCAGTTTCTTGCAATGTATTCTTTGTACATTTTCATAGTTTAAAAATCCTTTGACATCTTTTACATTACCTCATTACCTCTAAGAAATCTCTGATGGAGATATTGATGATCTAATATACAACAGATCCTGGGTCATTATTATTTCATTCAGTGGTTGTACACATAGACCAAGAGGGAATTTGAATATTGATTCAGGGAAGGGCTAGTAACAGTGATTTATGAACGGAGTCCAGAGCAGTGAGCCAAATATAACAGTGTCTCTTACAAGCCACACTGAATTTTTCTTCTTTATTTGCCTGAACAATTAGACTGTAATCTCAATAGATGTTAACTCTTCTTGCTTTTTTTTTTAAAGAAAAAAAAAATCTGTTAAACACAGAGGTTTAAAATTTCAAAACAGGATTTTTGTATTGTTATCTTCAAAGTTCATTTTGAGACAAGGTCTTACTATGTAGTTCAAGTTGACCTTGAACTCACTATGTAGTCCAGGCAAGCCTTGAGCCCTCATTGATCCTCATGCTTCAGCATATGGAGTGCTGGGATTATGTCCTTGTGTCACTACACCTGTCTTCTTTGCCCAACTCTTACTGTGCATTGCTAATTATATTAGAGAATATATTTTTATTTTTCTAATTTACAAGCAACTTCTTAGGTAGTTTGTTGATGAAATTTATTAGCCTAGATTAATTTGTTAATATATAACATAATTGTTAGTACTTCACATGGCAATATAAATGGGGAAAATTATGGTAGCTCAACTGGAAATACTAAAAATTAAGTTAATATGTAGCCATCATTACCTAAGGGCTGTTAGTTTTGCTCATGTAAACATTTTAAAAATCAACTCATTATTCTTTTAGTATTTTATCACTTTTGTAATCCCAAAATGACTTTTCCATTTCCATTTTTTATTGTAAAGGAAAAACATTATGAAGTAAATTTGTCTGATCTAGTAATTAGTGGCAGTAGTGATTTTAAAACACGGGCTATTTCTCAGTGCTATTATTATTTTCATATTGTCCTTGAACAAGTTTAAATTCCTTTTTCAGTCAGCCACCCTCCACTTGTGGGGTTCAACCTGGCGTGTTGCCTGTGCCAGGTAAATGCTCTGCATGTTTATTGCTTTAAGATAAAATAGGCAACATAATACATATTTCTCAAGATCTTGTAGTCAGTAGTCATCTACACAGCACATAGTAGATGCTTGCTAAATATTTGCTTTTTAGGAGCTGGGGAGATAGCTTGGTGGTCTGAGCGCCTGCCTTGGCAAGTGCAAGGACCTGAGTTTGAGTCCCTGTGCCGGCCCCAGATCCCTGGGCTTGCCCAGCCCCAAAACTTGGCATGGTTGTGCATGCCTATAATCCCCAGTGCTGGGGAGGCTGAGACAAGAGGATCACTATGAGTCGGAGCTGCTGTGTAGTGAGAACCTGTGTCAATCAATCAATCAATACTAAATAAAAATAAACATTTAAAAAATAAACATTTGCTTTTTAATAGGTGAATAATGGAAACATGGCTTTCTAATTAGCCATGGTTGGAGTCTCAGCTCTGCCACCTACTTAGCTAAGTAATTTCAGTCAAAGCCTCAAATTTCTGTTTTTAATATTGATTTAACATTTGTATAAAAATTAGTGATACGTATCATTACTGTATTTCACATGTAGTAGGTACTTAGGAATGTTTCTGGTTGTAGGACCTAAAATGTGTATCCAGCTCTTAGAAACATGCATGAGAATTCCAGACTATTATAAAGTTGGGAAGAAATACACTGTCAGGTCTTTCAAAGTTGAATAGACCTGCCATTTAAAAACAGCTTTTCCTTCCAAATGCAGAGGGACACTACTATGTAATAGACACACTATAAGTTTTTGTAATGAAAAATGCAGAATACATTGCTATTCTTCTTTTTGGTATGAAAGATTAGGTCATCCATTCACTTTATGCTAATGTAAGGCAATACTCTGGACTGGGAATATACTTTTTATTTTTGAAACTTCAGTTGTAAGTTTCATGTGTTCCTACATGTCCTCTAAGTTAGTTTGAAAGTGACATGTTTTTAATGTTATTGTTTCGACGGGATGGATTTTAGCGAAGGGAATGGCAGCCGGCCCTGGACTGTACCTCGAGGGTGCTCAGCCGTAAGCCTGGTGCGCATGCTCAGCGTGGCTCCTAGCGTGGCTCCTAGCGTGGCTCCTAGTGTGGCTCCTAGCACACATGGTGCGCAGCAGGTGCAGTTCACCAGGAACATTCCTGGACTCCTCGGGGGAGAATTCACTCTCCACAATGGAGAAATTTCAGGAAGGGTGAGACCCACGATAAATATTAAGGGGATCTAAACATAAATAGTTCAATTAAAATACTTCAAACTTGATGCCAGCGTCTTCATACCTGCGTCCTCTGATAAGCCACGGAGGGGGGAGTGGGGCTTGCTGAGGCTGGCCACGTGTTTTTAGACTATCAGCGTTTCAAGCTGCTGTCCTTGTGCAGGAAAGAAAAAGAAAAAACTCAGCCCCAAAGAAATAAATGTCTGGAGCTACAAAGAAAGGCTTTCTGGTTAGTGGTAAGAAGGATTTGCTTAGCCGACTTTCTGAAGGAAAAATCCCAGAGGTGCTGACATTTTCTCAGATGTTAGCATGAGGTGGAAATTCTAGCCTGTGAGGATCACACATACACTACTTCTGAAAATTGACTACTCTTAAGTGTCTGCTAAGTTGCTATTAAACAAAGTTATTTTTCATTTTCTAAGTATTTGTATGGAGAAGTGTGGGATTAAAGTATCCTTTTTTGTGTTTGCTTCAGTAAAATATAGAAAAACAGCCTTTTTCAATAATTTTGTCCCACCGTGGTTATAATTTTAGAGTGCAGATAAATCAGACTGATTTTGTAAAGCTATCAGTAGTTTTCATGTCGGGGTGGTGTATATCGAATACGTCAATTTCAGACTTACTTAGAGCGTGTGCGTTTCGTTTTACATAGTGTCAGTGCCTAATAGCTGGGAGGGGTGACTTCGGTGGTCCCCTGCTTGGATAGCTTTTCCTTTTCTGTCCTTTCCCTGGTTCCTGTAGTTGTTTGGGGCTTAAAATCCATTGTTCACGGTGGGTCGCTGTCGATAGGTAGACAATGCTTTAGATGTGAATGTCTTTTAGTCTGGTGACTCTTGTCTTAATAGACTATCAATCTTAATCAGTATTAAAATTTTAAAATTTTCTTTTCCTCAACCTATAATTGATGTTAAATGACCTCTTATGTCATTGATAATTATCAACAAAAAAATTTTTTTTTGGTATTTGTTAAATAAATATTGTATCATCTGACTCCATGTGATTTTTCTGGTTATGTACCAGATATGTGCTGAAAACTGGTTAGTGCTGTTTTCCTTTTAAATAATTTTGCTGACAGTTAAAGGCACAGGATAATTATTGGACTAATAAATAAGGGCAGGTTACTGTCTGAAAAGACTACAGCTGACTGTGCGCTGTAAGTAGTGTATGAGCCATCGAGGGCTGCTGGGGTATACACAGTGCTGAAGCGTTTTCCTGGAAGTCACTGTTCAGCTTTAGAAGGTTCAGTAGTAAGGATGCATTAATTGACTTTTTACATGACAGAGTAATAGGATACTTACATCTTAAAAAAAAAAAAAAAAAAGATCGTGGCAGGGGTTTGGTAGACAATGGCTTGTGGTTTCTAGAAAGAAGATCAGCATGAAATTGTTTGAATCTTATTTGAAGGAGAAGAAAAGGAAAAGCTAAGCAGCTGTATTTTAGGAGTGACTTTGATTTTTAAAGATCCTTGTCATCCACAGAAGAAAAGTGTTGATTGTGTTGTTACTTAGAAAGGATTGTGAGGTGTCTTTTCCCTGCTGGCGCCTCCTCTCCCATACAAAGCTGTCATAGGCTGGTGGATAAAAAAACGTTTTCGAAAGTCTGAATACGCGCCAGTTGCTAATGTGGGAAATTATTTAAAGGAACCCTTTCCCTGTGTTGCAAGCCCCCACCCCAGTCCCTCTTTTGCTTTTGTTCCTTGTTTTGTTTGCTCTGTGAGATACTCCTGTTGCGCTTCTTTTTAGAGCTGGAAGGACCAGTCTGTTAACTACATCTGTGCCTGAATGTCTTCTTGGCTCCAACTTGATTTAGAAGGGATGTTTCCTCGGGATTAGTTTTACCATATTTGATTATTTATTTTTTTATTCCTTGCTGTTTGTGGTTCGCTGAGTATTTCGGTTTTCATTAATATTTGTTCAGTGAAAAGTTGTTTTTAATTCGGGTCACAGCAGTACAGTCTTTTGGTTTAGTTTGCAAAATTGCTCTGTAGTTTGAACTTCTGGAAATAATTCTAGTTGCTATGAAAGTGATTAGGTGTAGGTGTGGAATGAGAAAAATGAAGGGGGATACTCCTTGCTACTCATTGCATGGGCTGTTGCACTTAAGTTTTATTTGCATAAAGAAGTCATAGTTTTATGCATTCTAGGATGTTGATGTGTCAGAAACAATAATTTACACTAAGCCTTGTACTTGGAATGTGCATTGCATATGTGTTACGGGTTCTCAGACCTTCAGAGTACACTGAATTTTAGCTCAGAAAGTCTGTGCACGAAGAGCTCTGTCCTGGCCAAAGACCGCAGGGGAGTCTCGGTCGTGTGGTTTCCTCCGCCTTTTCCTCTCACTAACAGAGGTTTTCCTATCTTGGCAGCTGTTTCCTACGAAGCAGTGATCAGCCCCTGATTTCTTCCTTCCCCTCCTTCCCACAAGTAAGGACTCTTAAATAGTGGGTGACCAGAGACAGACTGCTCTTGGATCGCCTCAGGGAAGTGGAACCGAGCTTAAGAGTGGCACGGGCAGGCTGCCCGCAGGCCTGCGCCTGCAAAGCCAGAGTTCCCAGTGCAGGTCCAAGTTAGCTCTTTGGAAGCCTGTGCAGGAATCCGGAGCAGCCCAGGGGCTGGCTCCGTTTTGCCTGCAGCAATTTCTGCACCTCATCCCCATTTAAAAATTACTCTCAAAGCTTGATCAGATTGTTGAGCAGACTGTAGGAGGTGAATTTCCATTGATGAGACTTCTGGTTAGGACAGGCCTTAAGGTAGGGACTTGGCAACAGCAGCTGTGACCTGCTGGTGGTCTATTTTAGGTTGTATCTTTTGAATAATGTGGGGGAGCTTGGAGTAAAAAGTGAACAGAGCAGGCCAGCTAGTTCCATGTAGGTGCGGGCCTAATCTCCATCAGATGATGCTGATTTTGGGTACCCTTGAACCCAGGGCCTCAGGGACGTGAGGTGAGCACTTTACCACAGAACTAGAGTTAAAGCGACCCCTCCCCCCTTCTGCCGCTGCTCTTTCTGGTTTTTAGATGTTCTGTTCCGAGAGGGGGTCTCATTATGTTGTCCGTGCTGATCAGGAACTTGTAGTCCTCCTGCCTGCCCTCTGAGGAGTCCATGAGATTAATTTTGAATAATTCATTCTTTTGTTTTTTTGGATTCTTAGCATTCAGAAGAGGAGGAAGCCTACTGTGACTTCCTTTGTTTTTTTTTCTTGCTTCTTTGGACAGAGAAGCATCTGAAGTGTTATTCTCAGAACTGTTTAATACTATCTGTGGCCTCGATCATCGTAAAACCTAAATGTCTTTAATGATTTCAGAGAGAGCTAAAAATTAGACGGATTATGAGTCATGGAGGGGGAATATAGGGAAGCTGTTATATCTCTGACACTATGGGCATGAGAAAACAGATTCCTTATTGTAGAGATATCTTGCTAATTTCATTTGTAATTTTTATGGATCTTTATATTTGAATACTAGATAATGGCTTCAGATTGTTTCACGTTCTTTTATGGGGTGGAGGTTGATAAGCCCAGATAGAGAGCCCAACATTCCAAACCATTTAGAATCTAACTGGTTTTCAATTACACTTACATTTCAGTGAACTGCTAATATATTACAGGAACCTGCTAATACAATCCTATACGATACGCTGAAGCACGTAGTAAATGCAAAATAGTTCCGTTAGCATGCAAGAGAACTCAGAGTTGCCAGGAGAACTTTGCTTTTTTCATTATCTTTATGCTTTAATGACAGCATCTAAATGATTAAAGAATTGGCTTATTTGAGCTATTTATGCAGCTTCAGGATGGGGAGGGTAAGAATTTGCCCTACTTTATAAAAATTGAGTCGTAGCTGGTTCAGGGTAGCCAGAGAAAACTTGGTCTAAATATTGCCTAGAAGAAAATGCTGGGACGTGAATAAGAAGAAATTCTAACATGAATTTGTGATTTCTTTGCCCTCAGAGGCTAGCCCGGAAGGGATAGATACATGTGGCAAGTGCTGCCATTTTATGTTTAACACGAGGCTGCTATTATCTCTCTGACTCCTCATACTGTCCTACAGAGAGATAGAGCATTTGCACAGAACTCAGCAAACCATCTGGTTTCATGTGAATTTCAGTAATCAAGAAATACTTCGACTGTGTTATATCTCTGGAGGTTTTTTATTTTCTCCAGTTTGCAGAATTGAACCCATGAGTTCTGGTCAAAATTAGAATTGATGCCAGGCTTGGTGTGCCTCACTGTGTCTTGCCCAATAGTTTTAAAAAAGACTTGTGCATCTCACCAGGCCTGGTGCCCTACACTTGTAGTCCTAGTGCTTGGGAGGCTGAGGCAGGAGGACGGCCACAAGTTTGAGGCCAGCCTGGACTACATAGCGAATTTCAGGCTAGTCTGGACTATATAGTAGTGAGACTTTGTCTCCGAAAAAAGAAGAAGATTATGCATCTTGCACGTTCAGTGATCATGACTCAAGTGATGTTACTTGGGTTCAGTGGACCCAAGGCTTTAGGTGAATCTTTTTTTTTTTTTTTAATTTTATTTATTTATTTGTGTGTGTGTATGTGTGTGTGTGTGTGTGTGTGTGTGGCCAGCTCAGTCCACCAGGGGGCGGGGCTGGCTGGCATGTGGTGCTGGGGGATTGAACCGCGGTCCCTGTGCTTTGCTAAGCTTGTTCTAAGTAGGTGCTTTAGACCACTGAGCCATCTCACCAGCCTGCTTTAGGTGAATCTTAACTTACGTGTTGCTCTACTATGAGATTATCACTTAATTCAACTGTTTGCTCTATGAGTAATTAACAGTCGCACGTAACAATTTGATATGCTATTAAGGAGTGTGACATTTTTCGCAGTGTCTGTTGTATATAAATGAAAGCAGACCTATAGACATTTGATACCACTAACTGTGTGTAGAAGAATGGACTCCGTACGTCGGTATCCCTTGGTGCCAGCCAGTTATACAAAATAATTGCTGTTACCATCATCAGAAATGAAAAAAAGTGCATATGTGCTCGTGACCTTTTAATATTTATTTATTTATTTTGCCATTCTGGGGATTGAACTCAGGACCTTGTGCTTGTGAGGCAGGTACTTATGCCACCAAGCTTTTTCCCCAGCCCCATGAATTTTTATTTATTTATTTATTTTTATTTTTTTATTTTAAAAAATATTTATTTATTTTGTGTGTGTGTGTGGTCAGCTCAGCCCACCAGGGGGCGGGGCTGGCTGGCATGTGGTGCTGGGGGATTGAACCGCGGTCCCTGTGCTTTGCTTAGCTTAGCTTGTTCTAAGTAGGTGCTTTAGACCACTGAGCCATCTCACCAGGCCCCCCCCCATGACTTTTTAAAAAAGGATGTATTACATACTAAAGCGAATGCTTTGATAGCTAATACCTGTTATGGAGGTGTGGATGTACAGTTATCCTTGAATGACTGTCTTTGCTTTTGTAACAAAAATGTTACTACTAGCAATTTGTCTACTCCATGCATTCCTGTGTAGTGATTATCTGTCCATGCTTCTTGGAGTCTGACATGCTGGAGTGTGCGTCTGCGACCTCCAGTGGATGGGAATGGCTTCCGTGTTGGTGATACCGTCAGAATATAGTTATTCTTACAGCAGGAGGGAAAGGGAGAGAGACTAGCTATTTTTCCGTTTTCTGGGACATTACAGGACAGTAAGTAAATGATGGATTTGTTTGTTTTTCAGATATGAGGATCAATGATGCAGACTGCTGGGTCCGATGAAGCTGGGCATTTATAACTAGATTCATTAAGGAACACGAAGAAAATATTTCAAAGGATCAATAATGGTGTCTTCTGGCTGCAGAATGCGAAGTCTGTGGTTTATCATTGTAATCAGCTTCTTACCGAATACAGAAGGTAAGAGCAGTGTAAAGTTCACTTCTTAGATCGAGGAGAACATCAGCTGTGTCTGCGCTACTCTGCGTGAAAGTGGCCACAGTGGCTTCTTAGAAACAGGTGTTGAATTCCTTCCTTTTGGTGGCTGAATTATTTTTACTGTAGTGCTATATTATAATGAAAGAGCTACATGTTTGACTTCATATTCTACATATATTGAAAAATACAGTAAGTCTAAATAAGTCTAAGGGAACTAAATTGATTTTTTAAAATATATTTTATGTCTACTGGCTACATTCATTTCACTAAAATTGAAAGTAGTTTTATGGCGACTCTTACTTCTTTGGTTTCTCTACTTCTGAAGTAGTCATAATGCTAAAATGCCTGAAATTTTTTGTGCCTTCTAGAAAAATCTGTTTTTGTGCTTTTGTTTAACATTATCACTATCCTTTAACAACATACACTTTTCTTATAATGTGAAAATTTGTAGGAATATAGTGATGGTTTCTTTATACTTAAAAAAGTAGGTAAGGAAATTTTCTTTAGTGTTTTTTTAAATTTTTAATTTTCTTTATATCACAGGGATTGAGCCCAGAGCCCTAGGAGTGCTTTCCATTAGGCTCTATCTCTAGCCCCTAACAGTGTTTAAGTCGAAATATATTAGCATATTTTTCAAGATAAACATGATTTTTAAAGATATAAACATGCTTTTGAGGTCTGATGAGCTAATTAGAAGTGTCTTTAATAATTACTATATATATTACCTGTTACCTATTATTTCTGTAGTCTTAAATATTATTTCAATGTAAAAATAATATCACTTGGGTAGTTTTTGGAGTAGGCTAGAGGTTAATACAGAGATAAGAAAGGAAAATTTTGTAGCTAGTCGGTAGGCGTAGTTACTGTGTTTGACCTGACAACATATTGACGTATAAATATGTGAAGATTACAGTGTCTGAGAAATGAATGTATAGAGATTTAGTTTCAAGTAGTTGAAAAAATATTTCAGAATTTTAAAAATGGTTTTGCGTGTCCTTTAATTGGTTCCATTTATACTTATTAATAAAGTGATGGGAAAAGAAGCGTACTGTCAAGTAATAGAGACATATTACTCTATTGTCCTTGTAATAAACTTCAAAATGTGACCATTTTAATTTTACCAAGAGGATTTTCTTGGAATTGCTTGTTCCCAAGTTATATTTTACCATTTTTTGCTGTCTTTCAGTAGTCTTACATTTCTTATATTGATAAAACTTAATCATATAATTTAACTAGCCAGTTGATTTAGAAATATTTTAAGAACTTACGTATCCAGCAAGTAGAAGAGTGTTCACAGATTTAAGTCACACTTGACAGGTACAAATAGGTTAGTAGTTTATGTGCAGATGACATTCCTCTTTGCTTTAGAATAAGAAGTGTATCAGATTTAAAAGTGCAATAAGTCTGAATGACTAGTGCCGTGATGGTAAACCACAAGCAGAAACTGAATTTAATAATACAAATCTCAAGCTTGGATTGTTATGAAAATTATGTGTATACTCTATCATTTTGCATCTGGTTTTTGGAGGCAGAAACTAACCGGATTCCCGCTGTTATGTGTGAATGTTTTTATACATTTAAAAAAGATTCCAGGTGTGGACCAATGCCTCATTAGTCCAATAATGAAAAATTTTCCAATCAACATAGAGACCGCCTTGCTGGCACAGTAGCCTAACTCAGCGGGGAGCTAGCAGACAGAGACTTTTTCACGAGATGCTGCAGTTTTATTTGGGGCGTCACCTCTCAGGTCAGGATTCATATCTGCTCTTACGAGAAATTTCATTTTCGGCGCATCAGGCTAGGGGGTGCTGCTTTTGAAGCCGTTCCCTCCTACAGGTGAAAAGGACCCAGAATGAAGAGTAAGAGTGCACACGGTGAGTGCGTACCGGTAGAACGTTGATCAGCACCCCGTGAGTTTGTCTAAGAAAAGTTTTACGTGTTAGGATACTCCTTTATAGCAGCAACTAGACAATGGGCTGTGAACACCCTTGGAGAAAACCACTCAAAGTTAGATATGAGGACGTGGGAAGGAAGATAGAAGGTTGACTATTCAGCCATTAAGCTTCATCCGAACCCTAGCGCCATTACTTTTTAAAATGTTATCCAGGTGGTGCTTTCTGCAACCGTTCCGAGGTCCTTGCCCATAAACTCAGATGAGGTTACCTGGGGGGTCTTCTTCTTCCTCCTTTGATCCAGTGACTAAATTGAGCCAGGTCCTTGGGGTCAAGCCCACACAAGGCGTAGTTCTTTGCTCTTGTTCTTCGCTGGCATTGCAACCTTAATACCTCCTGGAACCAAGTACCTAACGTGGCTGGGGTGCAAAGCGCAAGCTGGAGAAGCTCTACAGCAAGCAGGAAAGTCCTTCCCGCAGGCCCAGGAGTGGATCCCTGCCGGTCGTTAGCCTCGTTTTACCAGTCTTTTCCACTGTTCTGCAGAAGCTGAACAGTAAGATTTCTCACAGCTAATTAAGATTGCCAAAACGAAGCCAGCCGATATATTGTCCCAAAAGCTAGGGGACAATGTCCCAACATGCCTTTCTGCTTTGCAGAGCTTTCTTCTCTTTAATGTTTTATCTTGATAGAACTGTAAAGGTTTCACATAATTTTGGATTTGTTTTACACCTGTACTTTTCAGGTATCTATTTCTAAATGTGTAAGAAGCCCTTACTCCTGTCATGTTTCTGTGCATAGTTCTTTTTATAATTAAAAAAAAATACTAAAAATCTTATTTATCTATTTGGTACAGGGTCTCACTACATAGCTTGGAATTGTAGTGATCCTCCTGTCTCAGCCTCCTCAGTGCTGGGATGACAGGTGTAATTACAGGTGACTGAACCTTGGTCCTCGCACTTGCCAGGCAGGTGCTTAGACCACCAGTCTATCTCCCTGGCCCAATTTCTTCATCATCATAATTGTTTGCAATTCTGGGGTCGAATGCTTTGCCTTCTCCACGTAGGAAAGTACTCTGTGGATGAGTTATGTCTCCAATCACTCTGGCCAAGTAAACACTAACTTAAGTATTTCTAAAATTTTGAGGTGATACAATCTAAATATATAAAGCTTTAGTTGTCGGCATCACCTTATCTGTAGTTATCAACCTATCTAGATGCATTTTTTTAAAAAGAGGAGCAATGTTTTATTCTTGTTCTCTTCTATGAACTTTTGAAAATTATTTTTAATGTTTTCAGAGAACAGTGATTGTGTAAAAACCAACCATTCTAAGTATTCTGTAGGTTTTTCTTGTAATAGATTTTATTCCTAGAGAACTAAGCTCAAATTCCTTACAAATCAGGCTGGGGAGATAGCTCAATGATCTAAGCACCTGGCAGTCAAGTGCAAGGACCCAGGCTCAATTTCTGGTACCACATGCAGCGCCGGTCCTGGAATCTTGGGTGCACTCTGGCCCCAAAACCAGACCTATAATTCCAGCGCTGGGGAGGCTGACACAAGAGGATCACTACAAGTCTGAGCTGCATAGGGCGATCCTGTACCAAATAAGTAAAAGATTAATTTTTTTAAAAAAAGTCAGTTCTTTTGATAATCTGGTATGCTTTCATTATTTTGACCAGTTTTTATAAGCATAGCCACCCACTGGTATCAAATATCAATAAGTAGGGAAGTAAATTGAATTTTTGTGAATTAGAGAATTAAATTATGCTGTATAATGGGGCCTTGGCAGGCATAAGTCAGACATACGAAGGCTTGCTCAAGTGATGAGTTTCAAATCATAGTGGTTCCTCCGCAAAGCCAGGAATCTGGATTTCAGGTTGAATGCTTTTCGCAGTGTGTGTAATTAGATTTCATAAATCAGAATTTTAGTTAATCAGGTCAAATTACATTGTTGCTTATCCTTATTTTAAAGAAAAATATACCAGGTATAAATGCCAAGTATGTCATGTATAGATTTACATATTTTTAATCATTTATTTTTTTTAATCAAGAAAATTAAAATCATAGTTGTAGGAATGGCACTTTGACAGTTTTCAGTATACATTTAAATATTTTCAAGAACATTTTCTAATGACCTTTGAATTAATATTATCTGACTGGGCTGTAAAATGTATCTATTGGGTATTTTCAGTGTCCAGTAGAAGGAAAAAAATGCAGATGTAGTGATTAATTATGAATTAGGGATAAACTTTTTCATTTCTAACCATTTCCTCCTGAATGGCCTGAATTTAGTAGAAGAAATAATAGCTATTTAAAGTTAATTTTTTTTTTAATTATTTATTTATTTTTGTGTGTGTGTGGCCAGCTCAGCCCACCTGGGGGCGGGGCTGGCTGGCATGTGGTGCTGGGGGATTGAACTGTGGTCCCTGTTGTTTGCTAAACTTGTTCTAAGTAGGTGCTTTAGACCACTGAGCCATCTCACCAGCCCCTTAAAGTTAATTTTGAGAGATTAAAATAATAGCTCCTGTGTTAGCTTTTTTTTTTTTCTTTTTTAATTTTTCCCTTATATGGATTCATCTATCTATAAACACAGCAGTATGCCAGTTTCATCGAGCAGGGCCTATTGTTATTCATCAGTGTGTTTAAGTGCCTGGAAACTATCTGGGTTTATCAAGTGCGGGGCTCGGGAAGTCTTTGAAGAAGTTCCCAGTGCAGAGGGAAGGAAGGAGACAGCGGGCGGTTGGATCTCAGGATGACTGGTGTCGCCACCTCCCACCTATGCTGTTGCCGCCACCAGCCCTACACACAACTGGCATTTTTTTTTAGTTTTTGAAAAAAAAATTTTTTTAATTCACTATATTCAGACTTTAATGGCCATCTGCTTCCTGGGAATTAGTGTCCGTAGAGTTTCAGAATGTCTTTTTATTCCTCTGATCAGGTTTCTTGAGTATAATTTAAATTAAAAAAAAAAAAAACAAAACCCAAAACTGTTTTCACAACTACCTTTCAGCTGTTTACTGACAGAACAATAAATTTTCAAAAATATTCACACCAAGTTGAAAAACAGATTTGGTTAGGGAGGGATGGTATGTGCAAGGGACTTCCGAACTGCCTCTCTGTCTCTCTTCCCTGCGATGCCCTTGACCTCTCTCCCTTGTCAGGAATGACTGGACGGCCATTGCTGTGATGTGCGCAGTTGGCTTACTGTCGGGATTTCAGATTTCCCAGTCTGGCAAAATTGACTGCTTTTGTTCATTTCACTATATTTGATTAGTTGAAGTCTAGGAGGGATATTTTCGGCAAGATACATGGGGATTCGGCTGTATGACTCCTATTAAGCTTAATGGGAGTCATAACTCCCATTAAATTAATAGGAATTGTATATCTGCTTGCTGCAAATGCACCCTTATTTTTAAAATTCACAGATTATGTAAATTAACATCCACTCAAAACAATGCATTCAGTTTTTTAAAGGTAATTTTATTTCTCTTTTTAGCATAGACCAGCGTGGTTTTACTCCTAAGAAAAATTTAAATTTATTGCCCTTAGAACACTTTAAAAATTCCTTCATATTTTATGCGTGTAATGCAGTTTGATGGCAGCAGCTTTTATCTCCATAGATAGCGGTGTAATTCAGCTTTAAAATATAAATATCGCTGGCATTTATAAGTTGTGCGATGTTGATTCTTGGACAAAGAAAATGCTGCGTATTATGGATTCCAGATCAGGGTAAATTTGCGCTGAAGATGATTCAGTGTTGGAAAAATTAGAGCTAAGCTTAAATAGAATCCACTGACATGTTTTAAAGAGTTAATTTGGATTATATTTTGGTCGTGTTCTGTACCAGTATTCAGTGTCACAATCTGTTATGTTTCATAAATAGAGATTAAATTCAAGCGCCTGATTGCTGATTTTTCCCCTTCTCACTTTTCCTTCTACTTTCTTCTCTGTTCTGTGCTCTTTTCCTTCTTTCCCAGTAGTGGGGAAGGTTTGTTTATCCAGCCTGCTTTGAGTCCGTTGCTGGTGAAAAAGGTTCACTCAGAAGAGCCACCAGTAGACCTCAGGGATATTAGCTTGTCTCACTGTGTAAATTTTGTAACCTTCCATTTTTTTCTGAAGACTGTATCACATATTTAATAATATCACATATTTTATAGCAATAACAATAAAAATGAGAATGATTCTCATTAGAATAATTTAATAATTCATTATTTAATTCATTAATTCTAATTAATATCTAAATAGAATAAATTCTAATTTCATTTTAGAGATACAAATTTCACATGCATAATAAGCATTTATCACAGTTATTGTTAAATTTTGAAAGAATAATGTATTAAAAGTAGATAATTGAAAGCCCAAGAGACATTTAAAATACCTTAATTTTTTTGGGCTTGCAATTCTAATTATTCACCATTAATTTTAGTGTTCATGAAACTTTTGCCTCAGTTTTTGAACTATTGCTATAGGCTTTTTTATATGTTACATACATAGAGAAAAGATGATACGTGTGGTTAAACGTATTCAAGTGCTAATGTGGAGCCTTGTACCTGGAGAAACAGCTTTGTCTGCATGTTCCTAAGGGAGTGTGTTACTGGAACATATGCTTGGTACGCTGTGGTACTATTTTCCTTCCACCTCCTCTGCATGACAAAGAATGACATATGACAGCCACATAGCCTACATGCATTAGACATCACTGTGGATTAGCAAATATCTTGTGACATCTTCCAACCCCGTGCCTGAACTCCTTTTGTCAATTTGACAGAAGTGATTCCAGGAGAATACCTAGCCCTGGCCTTGGGATCTGTTGGCTAAAATGCAGAGCTGGGAAGGGAATTCCCTATCTGCACTTCAGGAAGCGAAAACAACATTTGTAATCTTTCCTTATCAGCATGGGACTCTCCTGATTTTGACTTTTATGTGTGCTATAATTCTGGCTTTGAGGACTTATTTTTCTTGAAAGTGTTTTTTCTCCCCTTCTTAACTTCCAATTTTGAATGCAATATATCTTCATAAAAAATACAAAAATAAAAAAAATCAGGATAAAAATGTACTCATTCTTAATTCTATGGTCTGGATTCTATGAGCTAATACTATGGCACATTTATTTTCCCAAAACACACATTGGATGTATCCAATATAAAATTAGGTATTCAAAACAAAGTTAAGATCTTCAGCTGTATGTACTCTTATATTCAGACTTTTCACTTTACAATTCAGTACACTGTTTTGTCACATTAATGCGTTTTAACAATAGCTGCCTTGTAATTCATCATGTGTATATATACATATTACGATGTATGTATACATAATATAACTTTATAGTACATGTTTGTTTTCTTTTATGTCTGGTTATTTCCTGAAGCTAGAATTATAGAATTCTGATGATTATGTTAGAGATGTAAGCATCATCCCATTGGCTTTTCTGCAGACTTGCCCGAACATATTGTTTACACTGTTAGAGGAGCAGTCTCTCCCTTTTTAAAAAGAATTGACACTTTTATGTGCAGAAGGGTTTTATATTTTAAATTTGTGGATTGGGGACTATTAATGAAGATTAAAAACTTGTTTTTCATGCATTTGTTTATTGACTAGTAATTTTGGATTTTTTTGTTCATTACCTTTTTCCAGCTTATCTGATTGCATTGTTATAACTCATTGATGATAATGACCTTTTGTTATTTTTATTATGAAAAATGCATTACAGTTTATCTTATAGTTTATACTCCTTAATTTCTATATGAAAATGAAAAACCAGAGGCATTTCTAGTGAAACACTAATCACAGATTTAACAGTTATCAAGTTGTTATTATTGTACTGGGTGTATTTGTTTTTGCTTTTTGATGTAGCTATCTAGTGAGATTATTTTTATGCCTAAAATGTCATATTTTGATGTCTGTTACTTACTAGCCTTGTCTTATAGTCTTGTATATGTTTATCTAAAATTCTAATCTCCCTGAATTTTTGTTTTTAAAAATGTTGCTGGGCTCAAACCAAGGCTGTGTGCTTGGGCAGGCACTGCGCAACTGAACCCTTGCCCCTAAATTCTTTAGTCTGTTGATCTGAAGAGAAATGAACCAACACTAAACCAATTGCTATGACTGCATTCTATGAACAAAATGGATAAAGGTGTTACAAAAGCAGATTAATAAATGATGGATAATAGTAAAAAAAAACCCAAAAACAAGAACGAAGAAGTATACTATATGTATTCATACATACTGAACTGTGAATAGAAATGTCACTGTTTTGATTCCTGTAATACATCAGCATTTCAAAGATTGTTTTAACAGTCTGTTTATTTATTTATATATTTGTTTGGTATAGGGCCTTGCTACACAGGTTGGGCTGGCATGGCATGTAATACTAGGGATTGAACCCAGGACCTTGCGCTTGCCAGGCAGGCACTTAGACCTCCGAACTATCTCCCCAGCCCAGATCCGGCATTCTCAGACCACTGAAATGACCTCTTGCATGTACTGTATTTAAAAAAGGTTTATTAAGAAATAATTCTTGTAAAGCAGGGCAAGCAACAAAAACGTGATTGCAGTGACTAAAATACCACACCATGAAGAAAAATTCCCATATAATAAGAATTGTAGGGGCTGCAGAGATGGCTCAGTGGTCTAAAGCACCTACTTGAAACAAGCTTGGCAAAGCACAGGGACCGCGGTTCGATCCCCCAGCACCACATGCCAGCCAGCCCCGCCCCCTGGTGGGCTGAGCTGCCCCCCCACACACACACATACACACACACACTAAATAAATGTTAAAAAAAAAAAAAAAAAAAAAATAAAAAAAAAAAAAAAAAAGAATTGTAGACTGTAAAAAATAGGGATTTCCTAGGGGTGCGGGGTATGGAAGGCTTTGTGTAAGAGTTTCTGTTAAGAAAAGAGACCCAAGTAAAATTTTCACATATTTTTCTGCTGATTTTTAGGTGCTTCTTATTCCTTTGCCTGTATGCAAATGTTCTGTGTGAGCACCCGCCATTAGTTCTCTTCCATGATTCCTTTTGTCCTTGTAGCTTAAGTTGACCGTCTCTAAGTTGAGAATCCCAAATACTCTGAACCTTGAAACTTTTTGAGAGCTCACATGATTCCCCCCTCCCAAAAGCAGCGGGCTACATATTCCAAGATGCCCAAAACTCTGAAATTTGAAACATTTTTGCTCCCAAGATAAGAGGTATTTAACCTGTATTAAACCTAAACCACTTGATCACTTGTACCTGTATCAAATTCAGGTCTTTGAGTTGAAATGTTAAAAGAGTAGCAACTTCGATACCTTAGTCAAACATGATAGAAAAAAATCCAAGGGGGCATTGCTGGTGGTAGTGTGGTTGGGCTTTAGGAGGCCCGTTTTGTGCCCATTTCATATGGTAGCTCTGGGATGGGGTCATGACATCACGTGATCCAAAAGTTGCCCCATGCAGCCAGGAAGATGGGTGTGGTTGGTTAAGTGCATCCGTTGCTTACGGGAAGTCTTTTTTTTAAAAATAATTTTCTATTTGAATTGCTTTAAGTAACTAGGTCAAATAACAATTTTGTTCCTGGGCAGAAGAAAAGGAAATGGGATACTTTTGCCAGGAGAGGGGGGCTGTTTTGTGAAAGGAGAAAATGGAAGGAGAAGGATCCAGGTTGGGGAGGATCCAGGAAGGAATTGTACAGGAGGAGGAGAGGCTTAAGGCAGTCACTTGAAAGATGGCGTGTCTCTAGGGTAGGTCGTGTCACTCAGATTGGATGCACAGACTTGCCAGTCACTTGTGGGGCCTGTCAAAATACAGTCCCTGCCTCAGCAATCTGGGCTGGACTCCACTGCTCTGCGTTTTCTGCAGGTGTGGAGTGATGCTGAATTTGCAGATCTGGGAGGAGACTTTGTATCAAAGAGTTAATATTGTTGATTAGAAAATCAGATTTCCCATGACAGTAATTTCCACAATTGCTAATCAAGGTTTGTTTCTAACCCAGACAACATGGCTGAAATATAGAAATGACATCATTTTGAGTTTTGTAACTCATGTTCTCAAAAAGAAATAAGCTACCTCAAAACCTTAGTGAAGTTATAGTTTGTTAGCATTTTTTTCTAATCCTGCTGCAAATGCTTTCTGTTGACCTTTTTAAGGTTTCTTTTGAAAAATCCATTAGCAATGATAGCTGCCTCACTCTTCCCCTGTAATACTTCCCTGAGTTCTCCATTGATGCATCCTGCTTTTCATTCTATCAAACATTTTTCATGCCATCCTAGTAGAATTATTTTATTGTTTAAAATAACATTTATGCACTTTTTTAATGCAAATGACATGAGTTTCACCTAAATTTTAGAAGTGGTCTCCTTTTATACTGATTTGTCAAAGTCAATGTGTTGAGTCACTCAGAACAGTCGTTTTCTTCTCAGAGTTAGTACCAAGTTAGCAATGAGAATATGGGGCTAAGGTGCTAGAATACCAACTTCTCATGAGTGGTAGCTGAAGGTGTTTTACTTGCTTAAAGTCATTTCATGATGTTTCCAGTTTATGGAATTATATATAATCAAAAATTTTCTTCTGTCTTTTTTTTTTTTTTTTTTTTTTTTTTTTGGTAGTACCGGGGATTGAACTCGGCCTTACGCTTCCCAGGCAATCACTTATTTTACTGAGCTATCTCCCTGACCCCTCTTCTTTTTATTGGTGGCCATATTTCTTCTTTGTGGCAGAAGCAGCATTATTTTGCCTTCCTTGTCAGTGACCGGTCACTGGCAGTTTAATCTTATGACAATACCAATTGCCAATGAAATGTTCCTTCATTAAATTCTTTAGCTTTTCAAAGCAAAAATCAAAGTATATTGCAGATTTTAAACAAAGTCAATGAAGTATTTTCATTTCATTTTTTGGGTAGGATTAAAGAATTTTAGACTTGGAATCACAATTTGGGAGTCAGCAATGTAGACTTCTTCACATTGCAGATGGTGGAGGTCAGATCTACCCAGCATTGTCCCGTTGTCCATCTGCACTTCATAGGCCAGTTTTTTTTCCATAGAATTTATATTAACTTTGGGTCCTTGATTGTGTTTCCTTTCCTCGTGAAGCTGTCACTGAAGAGTTTGTAAAGTATATCTTAAAATGTACTGTATAACATTGGTTAACTTAATAGTGACTACCAAGAGATAACATTTCTTTATTCATTAGGGTTTCCAGTTGTTTTGTAAGGAAAATCATGAATTTTATGGGTGAGCCTATCTTGTCAAATGCAGCTTTCCAATAATCTTTGAAAGTTTAAAGTTACAAGTATCTACTTTAAAAAAAAAACAAAAAAAACACAATCTCTGTGTCAGTATGACAAGCTAGAATACTGAATCCTGCAATAATCTTAATTTTATAATGTTTAATGATTACATGCCATCAGTCAACATTAACATAGTTAAAGGGCACGCCTCCTGAGCTCTTCCTTCAGGCCTGGGCTTTGGACATTTATCTTTTCCCTTCAATTTGTTTATAAGACAAATGGTATTAAGTCTCCTTGAGCGCATTTCTCAGTTAACTCAAGTATTTTTTTAATGCCTAACCACTATACAAAAATAGAAAAATAAAAATTGTCTCTGCCCTCATAGAATTCAGTAAGATATTCAATAAAGAAGATGTAAGAGTTTCTAAAAACAGTGGGGGAAAGCCTTACTAGGGGCCGGAGCGTGTATCCGTGGAGTGCTCTTGTCTGCTAAAAATGGCCTTTCTCTGCCTCCGTCGTAATTCGAGTGCTCATTACTGTTTGTGACTATATTGGATTGTGCTGCCCTATAAATGTGTAAGGTTCCTGTTTAAATTTTTAAGACTGTCTAAAGGTAGGAGCCTTTGAAAATGGTCCCGAACAACCAAAAAGAACTCAGCACTATTTTTGTTCCGGATATGATTAGTAACATAGCTTTGCTGTAGCTATCGGTGGAAAACCCCACTGTACAGCGTAGTTGAATTCTATGAGTTTTATCCTCCACTCTTAGATTCTGTTTCATTCAGTGAAAAACTAGTCATAGAGCTAACAGTGACTGAGGGATAGTTGATGTTCAAAGAACCAAAGCAGAGGGGAGAAGGGGGAAGGGAGGAGGAAAAGAGAATGAAGGGACTTAAAGGGGTGCTGATCCAGAGGTAAGAAAAGGAGCTGCTGGCTCTTCTTTGGTCTCTAGAATGGCAGCTATAAAACGCGAGTGACAAGTTTAAGCCTCGAAACGGCCTTCTGATGCTGTCACATGCTTTCTTACATGGTGCTCCAATAAAAACCAAAGTGTCATCTCCTAGTAATCAAGTCATAAAGTAGCGTGCGTCCCAGTGAAGTGTTTGGAATTAAGTGGGCTCTGGTAGTGGAAAGAAAGAATACTTAGGAAGTGTATGTTAAATGCTGAGTTGGTCCTCTGGCTCGAGCTTGGTGTCCCATATTCGAGGTGCCATCCTTCTTGGCATGCTGCTCTTCAGTCCTGTGCATGAATCTCTGAACTGTGTTCACTTGAAGTGAGTTCTAAAATACAAAATTAAACACATGCCAGTCATTCAAGTTGTTCTTGTGTATTTCTTGCCTAAAACCATATATTTAAAGCTGTCAGACTGTGTATCAGGAATTAGAAAGCCAAAAACAGGCTTACAAAGGAGACCTTTAAAGTCTTTCACTAAAACATGCATGTGACACATTTATATATTTATTAGTATTAAAATGAAGTCAGCCCCCCCATCAAATCATTATTTTAAATTAAATTTTGTGTAATTAAAAAGAAAAAAAATAAACAAGATTACCAGAAACGTTTGGAGCCCCGTCAGAAGAGATTCAATTTTACATCATTACGTTTTTAACTTGCCTAATCAGTTGAACAAAAGTACTTTATGTAAAATGATTCTTTTAGTTGCCTTAGCTACAATTCCCTGCAGGATACTATAATTGAAATCTACTCACGTAAGTTAGGAATAATTAGAGCCCCAAATTAAGCCAAACACAAAGTTAATTCAAATAGTCAGCTGCTGTCATTTGAGTGGTTACGGGAGTTTTATTGTTGCTTAACATTTCCGAATGCTTTTAAATATACTTTGTCCTTCAGGTCTGTTTTTAGTATTCTAAGACAAATAAAAATGGGATCATTTAAGCTGGTGTCACACCTACACCCAGATTTTGTCACTGGCTTTCTTCCACTCAGTCTCTGCTATCAGTCAATTAACAACACTGTTGAAAGAGTGAGGTGACACTTCTCAAAGGCAAGCTTTCCCGTAAATAAAGCAGGATTTTAGGATCTATCCAGACTGCCATTAATGCAGCAGAAGTAAGAGCATTTGAAAGCTAACAGAGATAGTCTCCATTTGCGTAAACTCTAAAACAAAGCAAGGATTAACTGGGATCCCTCTCACCAGCAAATTGAAGGGAAAAGATAAATGTCCAAAGCCCAGGCCTGAAGGAAGTGCTGAGGGGGCGTGCTCTTTACGTTAATGTTGACGGATGGCATGAAATAATTAAACATAATAAAATTTAAACTATGCTTAAAATTATTGCAGGCTTCCATATTCTAGTCAGTCACGTCGACAGAGAGATTGTGTTTTTTAAAAAGTAGATACTTGTAGCTGTAAACTTTTGGAGATTATTTTGTAGTGTTGCCCAAAGAGTTGTGTACAAAGAGTGCAGGAAACCTGTCCACACACGAACAACTACAGCATCCAGCTGAGGGCCTGGCTCCCATGGTCATGTCCTGTATGAGTCCAGTGCAAGTCCTAGAGTTCATGGCAGGGCCCCCTAGGAGTCCAGCCAGAGGCCGTGAGCCCATGACAGTGTCTCATGCAGGCCTTTTTCACAGGTCTGCACAGGGAGGGTCCAAAATTCAATGGTGGAAGCTAGAAAGTCTGTGCCAGCAGGACACGGATCTGTGTTAGCAGGCTAGAGAGATCTGCACTGGAGCCAGGAAGAGATGCTCATAGTGAGAACCAGAGCTCCCCTGAAAAGTACCCCAAGCATCCTCTGCAGTAGCGAGGTCCTGAGCTCCTCTAATGATGAGAACATGACAGGCTTCCCCAGGAGGCTGAGCAACGCACCATCTTCCCCTCTGGAGCCAGGAGGTGATGCTCAAAGTGAGGACCAGAGCTCTCCCAGGGTGAACCGTAGCCATTCTCAGCGACACCAACTCCCTGAGCTCCTTCAAGCTCCTTTGACAGTGTGAACAGCTGAGTTCATCCGGAAAGCCAGCATGACAAGGTCCTCCAAAAGAGCCAACAGCAGCCCCAGGAAAAACAACAGCTTCTAGCTTTTTCCTCTCTAGCTCTGCCCCTTATGCTGCCAGCAGCAGCCTTCAGGTGGGCCTCCCATGCCCAGTGCCAATGCTGGTTCAGTTCAGCTGGCTGTTATAAGTTGACCCCAGTTGTCAGTCACCACAGTGAACTCATGAATATTGAAATTAGGTGTCAGTGCATGCAAAGTATGTAACTTGCAGAAAATACTCTAGGATTAGCAGTTGAGTATATTTTAAGTGTATGTTGAAAATTGTAGCAAATATTAGTTGCTAACCATAACCTTAGTTCTGAACACAATATAATTTTATCTCCTTCTAGATATCTGGATGATAACCAATTGTATTAAACTTAGAAAAATACTGCGACTTCTCCTCCCTAAATATGAAGCTTCCTTCTTTAGGACCACTGATGACCTCAACTAAATAGTCATTTGCTTCCTGTGGTTTGACAAAATGTGTTAGAAGATAGGTAATTATGAAGGCATCAGTTTAAAAATGATGAATAATGAATGTCTCCGTTTAGAAATTTCTCAGGGATGTCCTGCGAGCCCTTTCTGTAACTGGGAAATCCTTTTCTGTGATTGAAGCTTCAGTACAAGGAGGAATTTTAGTTCTTTTAACGAATAATAGTATTTTATTATAATATTATTTTACCCAGACTTACTCAACATCGTAGCTAAAGATATATCACCTTTTAAAATTAGATGATTCCCAGTGACTTTCTTGTTAATATTTAAATGCTTATTTAGAGCTTGTCATGTTGAAATTGGTGGCTTTGCTCAGAAATTTCCATCAAAGGTTATTAGAATTAATGTACTGTGTGTGTGTTTGAATATAGATACTGGCAGTTATAATTTCTTAAATTCTCTAACATTTGCAAGTCGACATCTAATTTAACATGTTTTTGTCTGATTTTAAAATATTAGCAAATTCATTATTTGGTAGAAATTGAAATGAATACACAGTGCAGTATACAGTGTACTTTTTTGTGGTCGGCTCATAGCGTACTTTTTATATTTATTAACTTGAAGAGGAAGACGTTTGACTGAGAGTGAGATAAAATAGTATTGTGTTTAGCACTACTGTTAAGTATGCTGGCCATGTATACCTTGTCACTAAAAAGTATGCTTAGAATAGTTTTCAGTGACACGTTCAGCACTGATTTGAGGAATCAGAAGTGCAGTTTTTTGATTCTTATATCTAATAGTTTATTACAGTTTCTTTTGTTAAACTGTGTTACCTCTTAGATCAAAACTTTAGTTTATCAAGCTTTATTCCTGCAGAGGTTATTTATTTTAGGTACCAGTGAAAGTAATTTAAAAATGTATTGCTATTCATAGGGTAAATATAAGAAGAACATTGATACATTACTAGAGCAAATGAATGAACTAGGTTATTGGATGGAGAATAATCAAGGTTAGGAGGTGTTTGTGAGAGCTGCTCATGAGTATAATCCAGCACATACGTGGAAACAAATAGTAAGAGTCTCAGCATAGTTATCACTCATAGATGAAAAGAATATGAAAATATTTTAGAATTGATAGTTCCTGAATATGATAATGACCTAATTAACCTTTTATGGAATTTCTTCTAAATAGGATTATGTGAAAATATGAAGCAATGTAAACCTCCATAATTTTAAGCAAAAATTTTTAATATAACCCTTGCAAATAAGATTTATCGGGCTGTCTGTATGTCTGTCTTTCATTTTGCTTATTTTGTTACTTTTTTTTTTTTTTTTTTTTTTTGTGAAACTGGGAATTGAACTCAGGCCCTTGCACTTGCCAGGGAAGCACTTATTCCACTGAGCCATCTTCCCGGCCCCTTAAAAGTGAACCCTTTTTTTTTATTTGGTGGAACCAGGGATTGAACTAGGGCCTTTGCGCTCGCCAGGGAAGCACTTATTCCACTAAGCCATCTCCCTGGCCCCTTACCTTTTCTTAATTTAGAAAAAAATTAATAAATTCTGTATTTATATAGATATACTTTTATTATAATTTTTGCTACTGCAACTTACTGCACTATATAAATAAAGATGCACTACCGATAATGTTTTTTTTTTACAATTGTTCCAAATTATTTCTTAACTGAGATTTATAAAATTTTCATATTCCACATAGCTGCATTAAGTTTACCGTATAGAAATCAGGGTGTTTTGATTTTGTTTAGCGGAGGTAAAGTAATAAGAAGTGGGTTGTCCGTCCATTCCAAGGGTGAAGAAGGCAGGTGCGGCCAGTCCAGAAGAGAGGGCCTAGTGGGTGCATAAGACATTCGCGCCAGTGTTGCGACCCTGCGTTCTTTGGGGTCTCTGTTCTCACTGAATGGGAGACGGTTTCCAGCTGACAGGCAGACAGAACGTTGTGCTGAGTGTGTAAGCTGGAGTGGTTACATCGAGCCGTTCCCTTCTCCAGGTGCCCGCTTGGAGCGCGGTCCTGCACAAATGCCAAGACAGTGCGTGCCAGGGGCAGTTTTATTTGCTAATTATCCCTCATCCCTCCGTGTCTTGTTTTTTTTGGAAGCAGCTTGCCCAGGTGTTTCAGGAATGCCTGGCGGCACAGCGTAAGAGGTTGCAGGTGCCGATGGGGCAGCAGGAGGCCGCACAGAACACAGAGAACGTTTCTCTGTCTGTGCGGGATTCCCGCTTTCAAGGGTTCTACTCCCTGATGTACCAAGAACAATAGTTGTTAGGAGTCTGTCGGCCTCGGCATACTAGAGAAGCCAAAAAAGTCACAGTTAGCATTTTAAGAAAACTCGGTGGTTGAGCCTTTTAAAACATTTTCTGACTTGCAGGCTGTGGTGAAGTTTCCCAAGATTGTAAAAACTGAAAACAGAACCAGTATTTACGAAGGAGTATTGAAGACAAACATTTTGCTTCTTCATATCCTTTGACCTTACTGGAAAGATTTCATGCTACCTGTTACAATAGTTGAGGGGTGTTTTCCTGCCGCCTTTTTTTTTCTTTTCAGGAAAATCTTTTGTAACACAGTACGGCGATGTTTGAAAATAAGATTTGAAATTTTATGCTTTATGAATTTATCACAAGCTGTTACTAAGTACTGCTCAAATTAATTTGTGCTTGAAGCATTTATAAAAGTGTTGCTGTTCTTGAATTTAATAACTTGGATCACAGAATCACCCTTTAATTAGTTCTGTTAATTGTGTTTTCTTGACTATGACAAATATTTTTCTTACCTATCCTGTGGGCAGTGAATTTTCCTAATATGTTTTCTATTAGTTTGGATGTTTTTCCCTAATCTTTGTATTATGGTTCAGATGTTGAGCTCTACGTGCCCCAAATAGGACAACTTTGATGAAATTCCATACAGTGTTCTTTGGCCTCTAGTCACATTTCATTGATAGAGCGCAGCGTTGCACGAGATTTGTCCTGTCAGCTTTGATTTAGGATTAGGCGTTATTGTCATTCGTATTGACTTAGTCAGCGTTGCCTTGCCCTGACATGTCCTGTAGTGAGATTACATTTATACAGGTTTCTTGGGGGAACAACGAAAGGCGTGTACTCAGTGGCAGCAAATTCTGGTGGAAAGACCCGTTCTGATGTGGTCCAGTTTCTGACTCGTACTTAGCCGCAGTGTGAACTTGTGTGAGTTATGGGCCTTGACTCTGTGTTTCTGTATGTATCATAAAATTGTGAAAATGCTTATGCTTTAAAAGAATTGTTGATGTTTAGAAACCACGCATGTGCACTTTTACCCATCCGTCGTTATCATCTGCCCTGTGCCCAGATTGTACTGTGTGCCCAACTTAGTTCTGGGACATCCACTTAAGGCTCTTCCTAGTGATGGGATGGCATGATCTTAGAAGGGACTAGGGAGGTGCGTTTGTGGGACATTGAGGTGGCTCAGATACCCGAATGCCAAGAATTAGGCAGCTGAACAGGAGCAAGAAAGACTTTCCAGGAGAGCGGGTGCAGTGTTCAAATTCTCCACCTAAAATTTGTGGTGGATTGTAAACAGTTCATGGTGTGTTAAGGTCGGGGATGATACGAGATGACATAGGAAAAAGAGTATGTCTTTATAAACTGGAAGAGTTAGAAGATCAGTGGTAGCCAGCCCTGGGCACAGATGTCCCAGCGCGCCGTTCATTATCATTGAAACCTCAAACCATTCACCATCACTGAGCTAATCATCAGATAATCTCAAAGGTGATTAGAGACTTTTATTCTGGTCAGGGGTTTACTGTTGCCAGCAGAGAAAACAGTGAACCGATTCCTCTGGGGCCAGATGATGCCCATAAATAAGTAAAGTAGGAAAGACAGTAAGAGAAAAGAAATACAACTTCAAAGTGGATGCTGGTCTAAGGTAGGCAGATAGGTGCTACAGAGTTCCAGGTGATTAATCTTATTATTTTGATACTTTTTCCCATATGTGATGTTATTTAAGTTGATTTTTTTTTTTTTTTTTCTCAAGAAAAGTCATTGTTGGATTTGAGTTGATGAGGTTTAGTAAATCACTCGTGAAGGAGAGGATGATTTATTCAAGTTGATGGTAAGGAATGGAAAGAGGTCTGGGAACGTAGAGAACAGCACGCCCCTCCCCCAGGATTCCGGGAGGGGTTCTCTTGCCCGAGGCCCTGCTGGAGTGGGAGGTGGACCACCTCCTAGCTCTGCTTGGGAACTGCAGCCACCGGTGCTTGTGGGCCTCTAGTTGCTGGAGTCCTGAAGTCTTTTGTATCTGGTTATTTCTCCTTTGACCAGCTGGGCTTTTCTCTCTACTTACTCTTCCTTTTTGCCTTACACAAAAGTTGCTCCTTTAAGTTTTGTTTGCAGATGATTTGCATTTTATTGCCTACAGCTTCATCTCCTGGACAGCTTCAGCATTTGCTGTACCTCTGGAGTGGACTGGTGTTTCCCTATTTTATTTATTTGCTTGTCTGTTTGTTCATTCGTTTATTCTTCTACTTATTTACCTATTTTTGTGGTGCTGGAGATGGAAACCTGGGGTGCTCCCACTGAGCTACATTGCAACCCTTTTTACTGTGAGACGGGGTCTTTCTAAGTTGTCCAGGTCAGCCTTGAACTTTCAGGGCTTCTGCCTCAGTCAGTCTAGCAGCGGAGACCACAGGCGTGCACCACCCAGCCCACCTCCAATTACTTATTTTTGAAGAACCTGATGGGCCTCACTACACTGTCTTATACATTGCCCAGGATCCTCGGTTGGCACTCCTTGTCCAAGAACCATGTCTTTGCAGTCACCTGTGTGAATCTGGTCGCCAGTCGGATCTTCTCACAGTCCGGCTGTGTTGCACCTCAGCAGTGTGAGAATGAACTGGTAGAAGAGAGTACACAAGGGGCCAGGGAGATGGCTCAG
>NW_004524685.1:8462100-8470031 GCF_000260255.1 Octodon degus | reverse complement strand
ACTTTCAAGAAAAACATCGGCTACTGTATTCAGATAATACCTAGGCATCAGGCCCTGGATTGGGTGATGCTTTCTGCAGGTGCTTTGAATTTATAGTGCTTTCTCCATTTTGTGGCTCAAGAAGCCTATGCGCTTGAATCACAGGCACAGTCAGATCAGTGGTACACTGACAGATACAGAGATGCACTGAATTTATCCACAGGAAAATGCCACACAGATCCATAATGCTCTTTTGATTTATAGAATCGTGTCTATTTTTATTTTCAGTTTTGAAATGTTTCTAAAGTGTACACACTGTGATTACTGTGACTTAGTCACCCATGATTTAAAGAGCAGAACATACATGTGGGAAGGAAATGATAGTAAAGGTGCATTTCTGTACAAGCGCTCCGCCCGCTCAGGCCGGTCTGCACGGCGCAAGAAGGTGGGACATGCGGCATTCGGCATATGCTCTGCTGTCACACGTCTCACTTGACCTTCTTTTTAAATTCCCTTGGCTGGATGTTTTGGTGTTGCGTAGGTACAAGGTTAGAAAAGCCTTTGTCGGCTCACAGATGGTTCCTTCTCGTGGCAAATTTTTTTTTTTTCTTTTTTTGTGGCAAATTTTATACAATACCAGTTTCTTCTCCCACATGCGCCATTCATTGAAGACTCCTTTGCAGGTAGGATTTTGTTCCTCATAGCAGACACGCAGTTGAAAGATTATCGTGTGATTTGAAAATACCACTACTTGTTCAAGTTTCTGAGTTCTTGGTATATGACAGTAACTTGAAAATATTATTGAAATACTGTAAGAAAATTTAAAAATACTCTTGTGGATTGGAAATTTAGCTCAGTGGTAGAGCCTGTGTTTCATAGGTAGGAGGCTTTGGGTTTCATAACCATTGACAGGCCTGCTCCCCAAAAATATTTATGTCAATTTTTCACTATCTGGGGATATACACACATATATACTTAATATAACCAAGTGTAGACAGATGTTTTTCTTGAGTATGTATAACAGTTACTCTGTACTCTTGTGTTCTCAACCAAGTGTTTGTATGGTATATAACTATGTAAGTTTAATATAAATAATAAATTCACATATATAAATTTGTATTGTTATATTGATTTTTTTTTTAGAATGGACCTTGAAAAAGGGTATGGGGATAGTTTTCTGTTTGGGTGGTGCTAAGCTCCAACTCAGCACCTCACACATGCCGGCTGGGTGCTCTGCCACTGAGCTGTGCTCCCAGCCCTCCATGTTATTAATAGAAAATTAAAATTAATGGTCAAGTTGAGGTTAAGTAAATGTGGCAGCAGAAGGATAAAGGTGACTACTCTTGGATCAGAAAAGATTTAACTGGAAATCAGAGGCTGCTTGTTGAGGTGCATGCTTATATTCCCAGCATTCTCAGAGGCTGAAGCAGGAGGATCACGAATTTGAGCCCAGCTGGACAATTTAGAGACTCAGGAAGAATCAGTCAGTCAGTCTGTCTGTCTGTTGCTTCTCTCTGTCTGTCTGTCTCTGTCTCTGTCTCTGTCTCTCTCTGTCTCTGTCTCTCTGTCTCTCTCTGTCCTTTATCTCTCTCCCTCTGTCTCTCTCTGTATTTCTCTGTATTTCTGTCTTTCTTTCTGTCAGAGTAGGATTGTAGCTTATTATGAAGGCCCTGGGTTCAACCCCTACCCTCAAAATCAGAAATTATAGATTAGGAAAAATAAAAATTAGACTACAGTTCTTTCAGCTCTGAGGTATAGCAGTTAGTTGCAGCCACCGAAGAATATTTTTTCTAGATGAAATAATAATATTAGTTCATTTTGAGGCTGCACATGGGACATTTGGAATTGTGTACATGACAGGTCAAAGGGGAAGCCAGAAGAGGGGCAAAGAATGAGTGACTGAGCCATGGCCCTGGTACTATTTGACTCAATGTTTGACTCGATCCGTTCATAAAGTCACTTGTTATTTCACTCAGCAAATATTATACATGTATTTTTTATTGAGAGTTTAGTAAGTGCGCAGCTTTTAGTGGTTGGTGTGAAGGACTGAGTGAACATCATTGTGTGCATTCGTATAAGTCTCTTTAGGGTGAAAGCAAATGTGGTCTAAAAATACTTAGAACCACATCTTAGATGATGTATTTCTTAATTTTATCTTTGCTCTCTCCCCAAACTGACATGTTCCCACTTCAGAAATTCAGCTTGCACAAAGCAGAGTCAGTATTTTATTTAGTGTTTTTATTTCCTAAATTATCCGAAGTGAAAATCTTTTAAAGATTATAGCAAGTGTAAAAATTGTAAAATTGTGAAAAAATTCTCTATAAAACTGAAGTGTAAGAAATACAGGTAATGAACCATAGACATGTTTATCATTTTCTCAGATGAAAAGGAATGTGAGCTAGTTGTAATCTTGGGTGCAAATATTTTATTCACTGTAGCTTATTTTTAGCTTGCTATAGAGTTTTTATTTTAAATATTCCAGAAGAGATTATAATGATATTGCTTATTATTTTTTTCCACACATTGGAATATTTAAATAACTTTGGCATTTGTAAAATTAATTGTCTTGTGTCAGTAATTATATTTGAACATTGAGATTATTTTGAAGATTAGATTAAGAAGATGCTACAATAAAAGTTAAAAATAAACAACACAGTTTATTGAAATTATAGAGGAAAATTTAGTCACTTGAGTTTATCACATTTACTATTCTGAACATAAGAATATTTTAGAACATTTTCTACCTTATTTCTTGTGATTGTATAAATACACAGATAAAGAGCAAAATAGAACAGATCAGTAGGAAGCAGGGAACTCATATACTTCCTGAAATTACATACTCTGTTGTTTTAAAATATTTCAGTCTGCTAATTTGTTTCATTTATACTGCTAGTCTTAATCTGGGCAAAGAATGTTTCTAGTAGTACCTGTTTCTTGTAAGAACTCTTTCGTCTTGTACTCCCAGTAACTACTTTGAAGATAACAACGCCCATTGTAGTAACCCTTGTTTCTCTATTACTTGCTTATGAAATTTAAAAAAAATTTTCCTAAAAATACTTGTTTTTGTGACAGGAAGCTAGATATATTGTTCAGATCATTTGTGTCAGTTCAACACCTGTTTTTGCCTTTTTCTGCGTGGTATGTTTGAAACGCTTCCTTCTTCTGCTTCTACACGAGTAACATTTTATGTTAGTAAAAGTGACCCCACAACAGAGCTCTTAATGTGGATGCTCGTTCCTGTCATCGTGTTGCCTGGGCCTTCCTATTGTGAAAGTATTTTGTTACAGAAAACGATTTTTAAGGATGTTTATTGAATTCTTAGCAAATTCAGAAGTTGTAGGAAGTTGTTAAGATCAAAATAGGATTGGAAATCTCAATGTCCAAACTCACTTATGTAGGACATTTCAGTAACATTTTTCTATGAAAAAGGAATCCTTACCTTTTACTTTTTTTATATTTTAAAGTCCAAAATGATGTTTTTACATGTGTTTTTTTATAGCTTTTCAAGGCTTGAAAACGTATACAGTGTCTTAAAGTAAGTGTTCAGCACCTCTAGCCAGTTTAATAATCATCCATTGTGTGGGTTGAGTAACTCCACATGGTAATAGGATGCAAGAGAAGCTGTGGGCCGGATTAATTTCTAGGAATCTAAGATTTGAGTTCTTGGTATAACTTTGGGTATAGTTTCTCATCTTACAAAATTTAAGAGACAGATTGGAAAGGGGCCAACATTCTGTTGCTTAATCTAATAGAGCAGAATCTTCTATCTAAGACTTGTCTACTGTATTCTTCTTTGTTGATTCCTATTTTGGCTGTGAGCACCACTGTTCGAGCGTGTTTTAAAGGACGATTGAGTGTGCAGTTGCCTTCTTTTTGCCTTAGTTTGGCTCATTCTGGAGAAGTTCATTACGTATCCCTATGACTTCCAGGATGCGTGGGTGTTTAATGGACCCTTTTTATGGAATAACAAAGCATGAGATTTTTTTTTTATCATGGCTACTTTTGCAAAGGTGTAATGATTTCAGTCATATTACGCTTATTTAGGAACCTCATCTGCCACTTGATAAGAACTGTTGGAAAGCGTTGGCACCTTCTAGGTTGAAGGCATTGCCGTGCAGTGTTGTACATAGATTGTCTTAGTTCCTTTTCTTGTTGCTGAGACAAAAAATAACTGACACCCAAAGTTAACAGGAGAAAGGTTTATTTAGCTCAAAGTTTGTAGAGGTTTCTTGCCATAATCCGCTGGCTCTGGGGCAAGGTAGCAGGGCAGAGGGGCATCACAAAGGAGAAACAGCTCATGGCTGGGAGAAGGTAGCAAGACAGCGGACCGTTCCCTTCATTCTGCCACTTTTATAATTCTGTCTAGGCTGCCGGGATTACGCCAGATCAGTCAGTGGAGTGACTTAGTAATCACACACCCTTCCTAAATCATGCCAGGTCCAGCCACCTCTGAAAAGTCCCGCCTTGGACTGACCAGGCCTTGGGGGGACATCTAAACACAAAGCATGACACAGAAATTTGAACTGCATGGATTCCATCAGTGTTACTTCTGCAGCAGTTCAACTTCTGGCGCAGTTCTTGGTTAGCAAGTACATGATGTTGCTGGTGTAGATCGTGATTTTTTTTTTTTTTTTTTTTAAATCCTGTGTCAATTTATGACCAGAGAATCCAGACCTACTGCGTTCACCTTCCATCAGTCTGGTTCTGTATACTTTTGTCATCATAGACTATAGCGGAAGATAACGTATAACAACAGAAACAGTGTCTTCACTCCGGCATTTGTTTCACTTGCCAATATTAAATCAGGGAAAAATGCAACATCAGGGGGAAACATTAGTATGGTGAAAGCATATAGTTTTTTATAGTTTCATGAGAGCAGCGCACATCCACACAGCCCGGGGAAGTACCAGCCACAAATATTTGTAAGTAAATGCATATTTGCTGAAAGAATTAATAGATTAATGAGTAAGTATACTTTCAAACAGAGGAAAATATTAATAGACTCCAAATAATTATTTACTTGTTTGTTTTGGTGAACTTGCCTTTTGTAAACTGTCATGATACAAAGAGGAGTAGTAGTTGTTCATAGCGCTTGTGTTCTTTGACCAAGCAAGATCACCTGTCACTTTTTCTAGTGTGTCCAGTACAGCAAAAGCAGTGTCTGCCCAAGAATTATTGGTTGCTGTAGGAATGAATGGATCAATGATCGCAGTCTTGTAAAAAATAAAAATAAAAAAAGGTCACTGGACATCTGGCATCAGCTTCATGCTTTATCACACGTGATGTTCTGCATGGATGTTGCTGAGGAGGGGCTCCGTCATTTCACGGAGCGCTAAGAGTGCGGTGAAGTTACGTGATTGCTTTGGGATCAGTCTCTGGAGCTCGCTGGCAGCAGAACATGCGTTACATTTGTGGAAGAGTTCGCAGCCCACTGACCTTTACCCTGTGAGTGGTGAAGTGCCGTCTGCCTCAGGCTGTGTCATGGATGCCTGGAGAATGGGCCGCGGCAGCTCAAGCTGGTCCTCGTAGCGTCTTGCACACTGGTGAGACACCCAGACCGTGCGGTATGAGATGGGACCCAAGATCTGCTCGGGCTCATTGCCCTCTTGCCCCCTAAATATTGCTTCGTGTTCAGTGAACCTCAGGTTTTAAAGGTGGTGTCAGAAAGGCCTTTCTTTAGAACCTGAAAAGCAGGCCCTACAGTTGTATTTGTCAGTCCTTTTGCCCTCCTCCCGAGCTTGAGGACCCTGGCACAGGCTAAGTGACGCGGCTCCCTGCTGGGCCGACCCTTACACTGCTGAAAGTGGGGTGTATGTAAGGAGAAGATAGGAAGGTGGCTGGCGAATGGTGAACCTCCACCTATTGCTGTTACAGAAATCCGGCTTCGTTTATTTATTTATTTGTAGGGCAGGCCAAATAGCTCAGTAGATTAAAGTGCCTGCAGTCAGGGGCCAGGGGTTCGAACCCAAACCCTGGGCCTGCATTGTTTTCCCTGCTCCCAGGGCATGCTGAGAGGGCAGTTGAGACAGTGTGCGCCTGTAATCCCAGCTCTTGGGAGGCTGTGAACAGGTGGAACACTAGGAGTACACTCTAGCAGTGAGACCCTGAAAACCCTATAGACCCTTCCCTAAAATACATATAGGGTCTCACTAGCACTCTGGGGATCGAACACCTGGCTGCTGCGCTCTGCCTAAGCAGGCACTTTAATCCGATAAGCTATCTGACGGATCCAATTTGACTTAGTTTAAATTGAGATTTAATTGTTTACTTAGAGCCACTTAAAACCAAGCATTCAGGCATCAGGTCAGGCCTGTTACACATAGGAAAGTGTATTTTCTCACACACAAAGATTGGTAGTTCAGGTACACACATTTAATTATAGAAAAAAATAGTTATAGGAAGAATAATATTTTAGTTATAGAACAAATAATTATAGGTAAAATGATTTCAGTTATAAAAATATAACTTTTTTAGTTACAGAAAAAAGTAATTTTTAGTTATAGAAAAAAATTAGAAGTCAGTATATTTCGCTCAGACATACTGAATTATATGTCACAAGTACCAAGTCATGCTTACACTATTGTAGTTCCTTAGTGCCAAGAACTAAATTAATCTCAAGAGCAACGGATGGGTGTTTCACTCTTCACATTAAGTGTTTACAGAAGTAGACACTTTTTAATTATTTTCTGATAGGGATAGCAATCCAGGGATGAAAAACTGAAACTGCTAGAAGTCAGCTTTAAAAATATATATATAATTCATTATGAGGCCTATGAAAATGATACTAGTTTTTTCATGATTTCATTTTTTTTATTTAATACTTTACCATTCTTTCACTTACCATAGACATGTCATTAGTTTTTTTGACATGTCATTATTGATACGGCAAAAGTCATGAATGTTTCTGAATAGTTGTCACATGTGCTTTCTGTGTAATTCTAAATATCCTTCAATAAATTAGGTGCCTTGTGTGAGCCTCAGAGCTTGTCAAGCATGAAGATTTTGTTTTGTAGAGATTTAAGTGATGGGTGTGAAGGCAAGCGTATCCCTTGGCAAATATGTGCGTACTTAGTGAGGACGCGCTTCTGATTCAGAAGAAATTTATTATTTCCTCCAGCACTGACAACCATACGTAGGGAAAGAAGAAATGTTTTGGTCCAAGTAGCCATCACTGACATGTTTGGAATGTTGTACTAGAGAAAGAATCGAACAGTGGCTTCCTAACCAGAACTATTTAAAAATTGCACGACTGTTTTATTGTTTATAGTTAATTTGAAAGCGTCTTATTTACAGTGAAGTAGGACGACGAGATTCCCTCACCCCTTTGACTGAGTTATGCATTTTACTTTATTTCTACCGTGCGTGGCCCCGTGTGCGCTGCCTCACAGATAGCAGATTCTCTCTGTTCGCGAGTATCCCTGCCCTTTCTTCTGTTTACCATTCCCCCTACGCAGACTTTACTTTGTAAGCTGGATGAAGTACTCTCATTCCAACTTCTGTATTTTGAAATCTAATTTTATGTAAGACTGACGTGCAAAAAATATTAGAACAGAATTTTAGTAGCTTTTACTACATTCCAGCTAACTTCTATCCTTTTATTTGTGTATATGGAAGGTTGTATACGAAAGGTTTTGTATAAATTCTACATTAAAAAAGATAATTCATGTAGTGTTTTTTGTTTTTTTTTTTTCCTGTAAAGAGAGAACCCTTTCCTCTGATCATTACAGATGGGCTGCCAGTTCTAAGGAGTCTGCAGTTCTTAATTTATTGCATTTTCTCAAATGTGAGATTAATATTGGTAGTTACTAGCTTGGAGCCAGGGACACATGTCTCTTGAGACATGTCTGGGAAGGGAAGTGGCCTTTGTTAATAACCTTTTCTGTATGTCCCACAGATAATACAGCGAACATGACTCCCAGGGAGACAAAAGCCACAGAAGGGGAGAGGGCTTA
>NW_004524685.1:8459722-8461425 GCF_000260255.1 Octodon degus | reverse complement strand
AATTAGTGTCAGTCCCCAGGGAGCGTTTTCATTCTGTCTAATGGAAAGCACCTCCGAAGTTACATCATCCTATTTATTTTCTTCTTCACAGTTGTAGTTTTTAAGTACTTTATTTGTGTGTCTCCCACTGTAACCTCTGAGGACAGGAAAATGCCATCTTCCTTTTTGTTTCAAGTGTTGTTCCATTGGACACACACCCGTTAGCACACTGTCACAGCAATTCAATGAAAAAAGTACAACTTTTTATATGTCCTGCCACCTGTTTACTTATATAGAACTATTATTTTAAAGAATGGCCAAAAGAAATAATTAAAACAAATTCAGTTTTAAATTCAGGTTGTCATTCTGTTAGACAAGCATTATTTAAAGAAACAGATTATATATGAGCTTTCCTGAAAATTATTGGAAATTTTTTGAAGTTATGTATAAGCTTGCATTTTGTATTTTGCAAATTGCAAGATAATCTGTTGTTATCCACTTGGATTTCACAACTGCAAATCTACGTTAAGGACAGTTATTACTTTGTATAACTTGTACAGAAGAAAGTAACCACTCATATTTGGGGTATAGTGGCTGTGGGGGGGCACATGCACGTAAAATGTTTAGGCGCTCCGGGTCTAGAGCTGTGACACGGGACTCTTACATTGGATTCTTAGCAAACACTAACCAAGGGCAGCCTTGAAGCACAGAATTATAAGTGGCAAGGAAACGCTGTATCGCTAGAGTATATTCTTATCTGTGGTTGCAAATTATACAGATATGAAACACTACATCATGTTTCTGATTTTGAGAAAAATTGACCTCTGTTACTCAAAATAATTGCCACTTAAAATTTCAGGTAGTAGAAAAATTTGAACATTTATGTGCATCTTGGATGATTTGTGGGAATTAATTACTGTGTGTTAAGTATTTGATGGCTACTAAACCTTCAGTTTTGTGGTGCCTGCTTTCCAAAAATAACAAGAATTAGCCATTGTATAGTGGTTTGATACACTGCCGGACAAGGCAACGCTGCTGTGGAATCCCTTGGGGAAGCCTGACATTTTGTTTTGGGTGTCTGCGAAAACAACCTAACTTCTTCCCTCGGGTGTTCTTTGCTGTGTGCTCATGGTCTGTGCTCTATCATTCTTTGTAGAGCTGTATCAAAAATGCCAGGGTAAGAGAGGCAACTCTGTTGTGATTTGAGAGAAAAAAACAATATTGATGCTGATGAGTGAATTTTTTTATGTTTAATTCTTTCTTTGAAAGTCACTAGCTGACTGACTGCAAAATAGTATCTGATTGTAGTTTAATTATTATTCACTAATACTGGATAAAAAGGAAAAAGAAGTAGAATTGTGTGTTTATGTTTGCTATCTTGAGATTGCTGTTACAAAGTATAAAATGAAATAGAAAGGAAACCCAAATACCTAATACAAAGTCAAGACTAAGTATTTTAATTTTTGTTTTTAATGTATTTGGTATAGGGTCTCACTATGCAGCTCAGACTTGTAGTGATCCTCGTGTTTTCAGCCTCCTTAGGGCTGGAATTACAGGTGTGCACCACCACGCCTGGACTCGGTGGCTGGTTTAGCAAGCCTAGAAGTGGGTCTGGTGTGGCTTGTGATGCTGGGGATTGAACTCTGGTCCCTGTGCTTGCCTAAGCAGGGACTTAGTCCACTGCGCTCTCTCACCAGCCCTTAAATATTGTCATTTTCCTATGC
>NW_004524685.1:8417677-8459357 GCF_000260255.1 Octodon degus | reverse complement strand
TGTTTTTCATTAGTAAGGTTCATTCATGCCTCTTCTATGTTAGCCGTTGCGGTAGCCCTGGCGATATCATTGAGAAAGGTACAAGATTCTTAGCCCGCACAGGACTCAGTGAAAACCTTAGAGGAGATGTATTAACTGACTTGCAGTGGAGTACATTCTATGAAGGTGGTCCCTTGCCTCAGGTGTCATTTTCCGCCCTCTCTCCTTGCTTATTTTACATAAATTAGCAAATGTGATGACATGTGAATTGCGTCCCTTTTTCCTATTAAAAAGGCCTCAGTGGCCTTGGTTAGTACCAAGCCTTAAGAGGTCGGCCTTGCTCCCGGAGTCACCTCCATTTCTGAGGAGGTGCTTGAGCCCAGGAACTTGGGCCTTGCATTTCCTCTGTGCATCTGAGGACCTTTATTGTCCCCTAGAGTCTCGCCTGAGCCAGTTCCTTTCCTTAAAACAGAGGTTTTGGGGGGAGTGGGAAGGCTTGGTATTTTTCTATGTCAGAGATGATACCTGTTCATTAAGAGGTCCCTCTCCCTTAGAACACGCACACATAAAACACATTAATTTTGTTGCTTAATACTTCTCACAGTTTTACAGAGGAGTCATGTCCTGCTTATGGCTTCATGTGGGCAGTGAAGCTGACTTTAAACTAGCTCCTTTTAAATAGCATAGTCAATATTTATGGACAAGAAGAGCTGGGGTGTGTCACAGGAAGGGATAGTTCATCAGATCAAGGGGCTCAGATAATCACATGGTGGAGACAGTAAGACCAGCTGATGAGCGCAGAGAACTTGGATCAGACCAAATGAGCGGGCGTGTGGGGATTTTCATTTTGACCCTAAGAGCTGATAATAACCAAGAGGCTCTATTTGGAGAAGTCATTCAGATAGGGGAATTGAAAGAGTATTAGGCGTGCAGTGGACTCAGCGATCATTAAGTGGATTACCTAGATGCTAAAGTAGCGGCAGAGAAAAGGAGGCAGATTTAAGATGCTTAAAACAGTACAAGCAGCAGGACAGGGCGATGGGAGAAAATGGGCGGGCTGGTCAGTGTTCAGTTCTGACTTTCTGACCTGTATAACCTGGATGAATGTCGGTGCTGCTGATTGGGATAGGAAAGAGCCAAATTGTTGATAAGCTACATTGATGAATCAATCTTTTTGGTTTTTGAGGCTTTTTTTCCCCTTATATTTCACCTTCAAGCCGCCCATTTTTCAGCTGTTTTCAAGGACTATTAGGGATAAAAGAAATTCACAACTGATGCCCCTCAGTTCTTCAATTAAAAAGAAAACATTGAAAAAAAGGGCCCTAAGACTTTATTTTATTAATTTGCAGTATAACAATACACAGGTCAGTTTATTTTCTTAATGGAGTCTGTAATCTTGCTGTCCTTTGCTCAAGAAATTCATTTAATGTTGGCAGCCCATGTTATTAGTCATAAATAGATCACCATATATAATGACCTCTCACCATAATGCAAGTATGTGAGCGGACAAGTAAAAACATCACAATGGCTACTAGTACACATGGCTTATTTTGAATATTTTAACTAGTATCCTCACAACTTGTAATTGCAATTTCTCATTGTTTTCCGAGCAGGTTAAACCATCAGTGCAAATGATCACAACTGTTGCTTAGAATTACATACACATGTTTAGGTGGGTTTTTTTGTTTATTTCAATAAACATTTGAGCTTTTTAAAGGGGAGATTTGAATTGAGTTCTTAGGAATACAGGTTTAAGTTTTAATTCTTAGTGTTTACTTAAACGTTTAGGTCTCTACATGACAATTTGCTGGCCAGTCAGTGGCTTAAAATACTGCTTTTTTATCTTGAAAGCATTAGAATACTGTGACATGTCAAGACTAAGCAAGCAGGGAATATTACATTTGCTTATGAAGTCATAAAAAATTGGAAACACTCCTGAGATTTGTAGAAAATTAAAGACTTTGTGCCGACCAATTATTCAGAGTTGATTTCATACATATTGGTGTGTGTTTCTGCGCATAAAACTCTCAATACATATTTATGAAAGTTTTTTTTTTTAATGAAGAATGAAACGTGGTTTATTACAGATACTTTTTTTGGGTAACCTAACATTTGCTAAGGCTGAAGATTCATGCAGCAACTTTCATTTGCTCCTAATTACCTACATTGAAGGACTTGGATTCTTTAAGTCTTAGCTAGTACATCTTCCCTGTCCAAAAGCAAGGGAAAGCCAGTGAACTTTTTCAGATATGCCTTCTTAAGTGCTCTAAAACTAAATGCTTTTGTCTATTTCTTTTTGGAACCTTTTGATGTATTAACACAGTATAAGGCTTTGGAAGGTGATACTGCAGATAGCAAGGAGCATTTTTAAAGTAAAACAGAAGAAATTGAAATTGTTCTCTTAGTTTTAAATAATAGCTTCATATTTGGGGAATGGTTCATAACAGATACCTAATTTTGACATAGCACAAAATGTCAATATGTACCACCTATACCACTGGGCAGTAACATTATTTTTAAGATATAGGAATATACACTACAGCTTATTAGAACAATGCAATCTAATAGTGTTTTTGCAGCTATTATAAAGTGATGAAGATTTTTGTTTTGTTGGCATAAAAAAAATTGCTTTGCCTATATGCATTTACAAAACCACCAAAAACATTTATTTTTCTGTTTCAGATAATTTAACATTTAAGGTGGTTAATACTATTTATATAAAACTACTTTTTAATGTCTGTACCCCTTCAGCTAGTTAACAGTGTTACCTAGTTGAAATATTGAAGAAAAAAATCAGCTTTTTTGGAAGATATTTTTATTGTCTAGGCAGATGGCAAACGTAAATTACATTATAGATGGAAGATGAAAAGTAAGACTTTTTCCCTTCATATGCTTCTGTAGGTGTTACCTTATATCTTGATGATTTTTAAGGAAAACTTTGTCACTAGAATCTGGCTAGATGCAGGCACATTGTTTAGAAATTAAATTTAGATCTTTTGTTCACAATGTAGATATAAACATGTTTGTTCTTACCAGTTTTTCTCCAGGGAAGTGCAGGAGGTCATAGTTGTAATGAAAACCTTAAAGGTTGAAAACAGCTTGCTGAGATTATTGTTCTTATGATTATGGATGGGGCACTATACCTTAGAGTAACTTCAGACTGAAGGACAGCATGTAGAATCAGCCTTCGTCCTTCCAAAGAAGAGCTGTCCATTTTTAAAAGTATATGGCTTTAATCCTCTATGCTACCCTTTTGTGGGGAGGGCCCCAGAATTGAGCCCTTAATACTGACCTAGACTGACCTATGCCACTAGGCCTCAAAATCCCAGGTTGCCTGGGCTGAGCTGTGCCTCATGGTTGTCATCCCTTAGCCTCTCTTGTGCTGGAATTGTAGGCGTTCACCATCAGGCCTGGCTCCTTTCCTGGTGGTGGCCCTTGGTTTTGTTTTGCTCCGTGATTTACTCTTGCTGAGCTTTTTTCAGGCAGTCACAGAGTTTGAAAGCTGAGTCTTGCTGCTTCTGTGCCTATGTGCATCTGTTGGCTCCCGATTGCTTTAGCAGTGGCTCTTCTTGGGATTCATTTCACCGTATTTGATTATCCGTTCTTTCTATTCTTAGCTGATTGCGGCTGGGATTAAGATCTCTTTAGTAGGGAATTGCAGGACTGCACCACCACACCTGGCCCGTAGTACAGTATTACTTTGAAAGTAGGTGAATGCTGATGATTTGAGAGATGTTTACCTTTTTAAAAAACTGATAATTCTTTCAGAGCATTTGCTCACCTTTAGTCAAGTATTGGCTCTGATTGTCTTCACCTTTCGCTCTTACAAAACTCATGTCAGAGTAAGAAAAAGGAGACCTGCGCCCTTGGAAATCATTTCGGGTCATTCTTTCTAGAAAGTCATTGCCAACAGAGGACATCGAGGTTTGTCACAGACGGGAGCACAGATCTTTTCCTGTGTGGTTTAGGAGTGGCATGTGGCCACTTTAATCTCATAGTGAGCGTGTTAATGTGTTTTAATGTTCATGCCGCAATGTCTGTCTTGAGCAGAAATAAAGTGAAATAAGCTGGTCAGAAGCGCTCATACTTTCTTACCAAGATCTTTTGTGAGGTTAAAGAATGCTTAACTCTTTGGAGCACATGCGGAATTAAAATGCCCATTTCGTGGTAGGAAACTGCTGTCTAGCATGTAGATTAAAATGAGAGCAAACTAGGGACTGTGTTTATTCTGGATTATTGCATCTTGCAGAGAAAATGATGAAGTTAAAGCTCAAGTTTATTTTTAATTCATGCTCTTGAGTGAAATATAAAGGCATTTGAAGCCACCTACCTATTTCAAAGATGGCATGGATGGGCCCCCTGCAGTGAACGTGCTGTAAGGAGCCGGGGATGTAAATGAGCTTTGGTGATTTGCTGCCTCGGAATATAAATGACGCTGAAAATTCTCTGCCTTATAGTCTTAATAGGGGGGCCACCAGAGTGTTCAGCCCTTTGTAGGAAGGGGAAGGCTGTTAGAAAGGATTGCCTTTGGGCTGTATTTATTTATTTAATTGTTCGTATGTGTTTTGCAAATACTTGGGAGCACTGGATCACTCAGTGATAATTCAGATGTGATACGTTGTCATGGTCTCTAAGCGAGGTGCTGTAGAAATGTGGGGAGGTTATTCTGATTGAAATTGTGACATTTGTTTTATTTGAATGTCAAAAATGAGGTGGGAACATATGGCTGGGAGTGAGTGTAGGCTTTGTGATGTGCCTAACCCTAACCTAACATTAAGGTACTAGAAATAGTTTTAGAGATGAAATTTGTCCTTGCCCAAGACAAGCTGATGTTACATGCTGAGCATATTAGTTGGTGGGAGGCTGGACAGTTTTGAAAATTTAGAAAACTATATTGTATAAATATTTCTGTAATCTTTGAGTACAGAATAAAGTCAGTTGAATAAATTTCTTAAGTTTTTTTTCTCTCAAAATATGGAAATACTTAATTTGTATTAATGAACACGTCAAAAGTTGTCAAAATTAGCAAAAAGATTCAGTTTTATATTAGTGAAGGACTAGTGAAGTATTAAAATTTCCACCGATTCATGATGTGTAGCAAAACGTGGGGTAGGGAAAATGTTTGAAGCTCTCTTAATTTTACGTGTAAATAAAAGATGGCATGCTGATAATTTACAGTTGTGAACAAATAATTCTGAGATTTCTATGACACGAAACGTATTTTACCCAAGAATGTGTAAAAAAAAAAAAAAAATTCAAAGATCTTCCCAACCCTCAACTTCTAAAACTATAAAGGTGTAATTCATTCTGATCATCTATAGTCCGAAAACTTGCCATTCCACTTTCTACATGCCTGCCTTTGAAAGTAACTTAATTTTACGAGCTCATTATACCATAGCTGAAGATCACAGAGCAAACTGAAAATTAAAGCGAGCCTCCCTTTCTATTGTGTCAATTATACCTATAGCAGCATTGGTGGGTTGTCGATTTAAAATTTTAGTAGGATTTAAATGAGCTTAATTTATATAAAATTTATTAAAAGAAAAATCAACATAGAATGGAATTATGAAATTTTTGATTCTGGAGGTCGCTTAAAGTGGCCATAAATTAACATTTTAATGAAATTTAAAACCAAGAAAAAGCTATATAGAGATCATCAGCTTTTCCTATCATCAGCTTTTCTAAAACTGCCTCTGTACTTGCTGCCTCTGAACAGGAATCTTTTGCCTGTAAGATAACAGAGAAACAGTGTCTTCCTGTCATATTTGTGTGTTGCTGTTATTTTGTGCGTAATCTCGTAGGCAACTTAGGTGCAGACCTGCAAAAGTTACAGATCTTTATGATGCGGTTTGAGTTTTCTGAAACTGATACTAAAAACAAAAAAAAAAAGTTTGACTTGCTCAGTGAGCAGGAACTTACTAATTTTTTACTCTTGATCTGCTTGTGTGACCAAAAGAAAATAGCTGCTGCTGCGTCGCCTGCGTCTTCAACTCTTAATTCTAAGGGCTGTGTGCTTTCTCCCCCAAATCCCTGCAGCAAGTGACCTTGTCAAACAGAAGAGTGGAATAATGGGAGGCAGCCCCAGGAAGGTGGCTCATTTACAAGCAGCTGTTTGCTACTGTCAGAACAAAGGCAAGCCAGAGTTGCATTAAAGAGACTTGACAGGCAGAGTGAACAACTGCTGGCCCACTTCCCTAATAACTCTTATCTTGTAGCGTTTCCTGAGAAACTGACTGGTAGGAGTATTTATTCATAAGGATATGGGATGGAAATTGTAAGGAAATAAAGAGCCACATCTGCCATTTAACAATACAGACTTAAGACGTAAAATTTGATAAAAGCACCTTTATAAAGCATCTGAATGACAGAAACATCTTGAGATTATTGTGTAAGACCCTTAATTGTTGCGTTCATCGTTGTGTAGCGTATGAACTGTGATATATTTGAATGTCTCCAACACTGCATCATGTTGTGACTAGATTCTTGATGTGCTTTAGTGAATTTGCTGCAACATCTTTTTTTATAGCAGTAATTGGGTGCAGCACCCTTCTCTCCTATCCACCGTGGGGAAGAAGAGAGGCCTTTCATTTTTGTAGCTTGACATCCTGGTCCTTCTGTTACTGTTTAGGAGGGAAACTGTTGTTGTGAGTTGGAGAGCATCATTTATCTGGCATTTGCATTTTGGCAATCCTGTTTTTAAAAGGTGCCAGGTGGGTCCTTGTTCTTCCACCCCATCTCTGACTCAGAGCTCTCAGTCCGTCCTTCACTTGGACTGGTTTCCCACTGTAAATCAATTACGCATTTGTTATAGTTCAACTTTTTTTAAAGTGCCCAAGGAGAACATCGTGTATCAAGTGTTTATGAAACTAGTTCTTTGAGTTAGTCTAGACCTTTGCTGTGTGCTATTTGTTCTCTCCGTGAATGACTAAGACACTTTAAAACTTCAGCATTTTAAAAAGGTGTACTTTAGCCAAGGTTGGCATATTTTATGAAAGCTAAATTGTCAAGGCTTTTCACAAATAACTTTATAAGTGCAGAAAAAATCCAGAATTTTTAATGCCTGCTCAAAAAATGGAATTAAGATGATTATGCCCTGAGTGTGTTTGAGATATTATTTAAGCAGATACTTGTATATTGATATCCTTTATCACTTATTTCTATCATTGTGATCCTATCAGTAAAATTATGTTTTAACTATCACAAGATTTGTCTTTAGTCCTATATCTTTATTACTTCTCTATATTTTACTTACTTAAACAATTCTTAATAGTACAATAGATAGTATGCGACCTTTTTTACTCTTTTAACTGCTCTATCAAATTGCTTTTTCTCCTTTGATTTCATTGATTGATCACTAAAGGAATCTCTGCTCTTTAGCAGAATTTCTCCATGTGTTAACCAGAAGAGTTCATTATCTTGCTGCCAGTGAGTACCTAAGTGATTGCTTAACTAGAATGACTAGGTTAAGGAATTGAAATTAGAAGGCAACTTTTGGATCTTGGGCCCTGTCTCTTTGCAGAAGTAGAGATTTAAACACAGAGCCTCCTGTGGTAGGCAAGTGTCCTACCATTGAACCATACATACCCCAGTGCGTCCGTCTCCTTTTCGGTTTGAGGAATTGGATTTAGAATACTCTGATACTTTATTTGATACTTTGTTCAGGATACTATAGTAAATTAATGAAGAGTGAGGCTAACTGAAACCCTACGACTGAGAGAAAGTGTATTAGAATGCCTTCATTTTCTTTGCTGCTCTCTAGCTTTGATTTTCATCCAGTAAGTCTTCTTATGAAAGCTTAGCTTGGAAGGCTTTAAGCCATCATTTCCCAGCTGTGTGTAGCCTGGCAAGAGCTGTCCCTTCACCACATCAGCCTTCCGTAGTGAGATCCAAAGGGGACCGACTCCTTTCTGAATCGGGATTCTTTACAGTTCCTGCCTAACCCATCACCCTACAGTATAACATCTTAATTCTTATTCCTGTCTCTCCGGCCACCCTTTTAATAGTTCCATTTTTTGTTGGGAGGGTGCCAATCAAGCATAATGATACTTTATTTCGATAGACATTCTCACATTATGGTGACATAAAGAGGGGCCTTTCTCAGGATGAACTTGCCAGGTCAACAGTATTTTCCTTTATCTCTGTACATCAAAGTTTGTGGCTACAGTTGAGGCTCTTAAGCCCGTGTAATGTGGTGAGGAGCCTAGGGCCGGTTGGTCGAGTGGAAATTGTGGCGGGCCCTTCCCAGGCCTGGGGCCACTAACTTCTGTGATTCGTTTTACATACCTTTAAAATGAGGATTAAAAGAGGACTGGTAGGAAGAATAAATGTAGTATTTGTGAAGAAGTATTGATGTAGCACCTGATTCATACTAGCTATTTCATGTGTTACAGGAAAACACCATTATTTCAGAGCTAATGTATGCATAGTGGAGTTCGGTAGATACCCCAAGAGTAACACATCTTCCTGTTTTGACCTGAGTGACCAGGCCTGCTTCAGTAGCATGCATCACATGCGTGTTGAGTCATATTTTGGCACCAACCTTTCACCCAGGGAAGCTTGGCACATGGCTAGGTGTGGTCAGCACACACCTGTGATCCCAGCACTTTGAAAGATGAAGTTAGGAAAATAATAGCTTGAGTCCTGCCTGGGGCACCCAGGGAGGCTTTGCCTCAAAATATGGATGAAAAGGCCTCAGTGCCAAGGTCTTAGGTGTAGTCGCTGGCAGTATGTGCCCCCACCCATTGCTTTTGGTTTTGTTTTTATGTGAATGGTGTTTATGGACAACTTGCCCTCATCAGTGGTCACATATGGTTTATCTGCTCAATAGCAATAAGATCCATTTAAAATACTTACCTCATCACACTTAGCTGGTCACGAGGCAAGTTTGATAGAGATACTTTAATCTTACTCAAAAGGAAAAAAAAATTGAGTAAAAATATCTTATTTATAGAGAAAATTGGCTAGGAATATTATTTGAAAATCAATAACCTTCCACTTGTGTACTATAGAAACACAAGGTAGTTGTGTAGTTTTTATAATGTGAGTAATTATAAAATTTACAGTTTGTAGTATAATTTATAATAATTTTTAGTCTTAAAAATTGTGCTGCAGTTTGGAGAAAATCTTATTCAGCTTTCCAGGAGAGTCAGAAGAGTTGTAAGTTTCTATGTAAATAACCCTTGTATGCTCCAAACTCATCTGTTAGGCATGGAGACTGTTACGGTAGCTTGCTTTGCCTCCCTTTCTGACATAACTGAAGGTAGTGCAGTTTCTTAGTAGGTATATAGTTTATTTACTTGGTACAGGATCTACATCACACATATATAGAACTTACCCTCATAAGGATTAGATACCTATTTGTTACTTGATTACACATTCTTAAAATCTATTTATAAATTAGCAGGTGTCTCTAGTTATTGAATGGAGATGGTTCATAGTTTTGGAAAATATTTCCCCCTGGAAAGAAGTTCCTATGTTTTCTAAATTATGTGTTTGGAAGATAGTTGCTTTGGGAACATACCTATATATGAATCGTTGTTGAAGAAATCATGTGAAAAGACTGATAATTTTGATTTTAATTGTTTGTAACGTATTTCTTGTCTTAGTGTAAAAATATTTCTGAAGATTTGTTATACTGTCAATGAAAACACTTAGAAGTTATTGTTTTATTCGAGGTTGAAAATAATGAATGAAAAAGGCTTTTTCGTGGCACTGAATCAATTTGTTAGTTCCATTTTCCACCTGAATTTCTTTCAGTATTAATGATAGTCTTCTTCGCAGAAGACATTTATTTCTTACTTTGCCAGAATATTAACACGCTAACAGATGGTCACTTTCCAACTGGTTTATCTTCAGAAAAGAAATTAAAATATTATAGTGCCAGAGAGAAATGTTGTAATATGTCCCCTTTAAATTAACAGGTCATTCTTTTCCACTGTTTTATGACTGTAAAAGAGCTCAATGTCACATAAAAGGCTAAAAGCTGCAGTAAGTGGCATCATGGGAAATTTGAAACAAATACAGTCCTAAGTGGTTTATAGCTCTACTTTTAAACACTAGGAATATTTCTTTTCCTTAAAGGTACACATTGTATACTATGGTGGTATTTTGGTTCTACTGGATTCTAGTGGAATTAATTCAGATCATATGTTAGTAGTTACTTTAAATATGTTTATTTTTACATAAATTTTTATAGATATGCGATATATATATATATATTTATATTTATATTTGAAAGATGATTTCCTTAAACCATTGTAAGGTACATTGATCATATTCTTAAACCAAGTAAATCTGTTACACTAAAAAAATGCACAAATCAAAGGATTGGCTTGGAGATTACTGAGTTGGATAGGACTACATCTAGCTTTTAATGATTAGAAGGAAAAAAAAAGATTAGAAGCAGAACTTATAGGACTGGGGAGATAGCTCAGCGGTCTAAGTGACTGCCTGTAAAGTGCAAGGACCTGGGTTCTATCCCTGGTACTGCATGCTGTGCTGGCCCCAGAGCCCAAGGCTGTCGTGGTACACACCTGTAATCCCAGCACTGGGAAGGCAGAGATAGGAGGATTACTAGGAGTGCAAGCTGCATAGCCAGACCCTGTACCAAATAAATAAATAAATAAATAAATAAATCATTAAAAAGAAAAGAATCAAAGGGTTGGCCAAATAGCTCAATAGATTAAAGCACCTACAAGAAGGCAAAGGGACTGGGGTTTGATCCCCGGGTCTGCCTGCTGGCCCTACCCCCTTGGCACACTGAGACAGCAATTGAGACTGGGTGTGGTGGCACAGGCCTGTAATCCCAGCTCTTGGGAGGCTGTAAATAGGCAGATCACTATGAGTCCAATCTAGTAGTGAGACCCAAACACCCTGTAGACCCTTCCCTAAAATAAAATTTGAAAAAAAGAAAAGAATTAGAATTTATGAGTGAGCATATTTATAATCAGTATAACTGGGAAATGTCTGGAGAAACGGCTATTTTAAACTAAAACTCAGAGTTACTGTTGAACAAACTTGGAAAAAAAAGTCTGCGAATACTTACAGGTAATGTTTGAAGAAACTGGAGTTGTAGTACTGATAATAAATTCTTTGTTTTGACCTGTCTTTCCACTGAATTACACTCTGTCCTTCGGTGGTCATTTAAATTGCTTTCCACTTAGTACAACCAGCTGCACTAAACAACTCTTAAAACCTTTTAAATGTTTTTAACATTTTATAACTATTTAGTAATTAATTACCCAACCCAGAGTCAGGACATACTTCGACTGCATTTGTCTGAGTGAGCCATGCGTATTGTACTTTCTGGGACTCCTATTTATACTGGAGGTGGAAAACTCAAATCATATGAAAATTAAATATAAACCAAATGGATTGGACTGCAGGTCCCTCTGCTTAGCAGCACTGAGAATAAAAGAACGTCATCTAAATAATGTGCAATTGGGCTTCTTGTCTGCAGAATGAGCAAACCAACGCTGCTAGTTACCTCAGTGTGTCTACACGTGCCCTGCTCCCGCCCTTGGAGAGAAGACTCATTTGGATGTCGTAGCAAAGCGCTGGTTGGGATTGCTTGGCAGCACAGTCCTTGCTTCACGCACTTGCTTGTTCAGGGAGTTACTCCTCACATCATGGGACCTTCCCCGTCTCCCCAGCAGTACAAGGCATCGATCACCCCCTTCAGATTTATAGAGGTGGAAGTCGGTCCACTTTTCAAATATGTCAGTGTTTTCTTTTAAGAAAGCAATCCTAAGATTTCTTTTTGTCCAGCTTCTTATAGTCTAATCTTAACCAATATGGCGGCATCTTTTAGTCTTTCTTCTTTTTCCTGCTCTGTTAGTCTGGCTGACCTGGAAGTTCCTTCTCAAGGGGCTGGGATCACAGTGCACACCACGACACCCAGCTCCTTTGAGTCCTCATGCTGTGCTGGTAGCAAGCTACGCCCCCCAGCATTTCTTTCTAGGCGTGTTTGGAATTCTATTGGACCCCGATGTCCAGTATGGAGTACACAGGTTTGTGTACTAAAATGTGAAATTATTTAGTTATGACATGGTATAGGTGCCGGTAGATCTGTTACTCACAAAGCAATGATTGATAGAAAAAATATATGTGTATTAATTTTGATAAGGCATTGATTTCTGAGTAATTTAAACATTAATCCTATATGAGTGTTAGAAAAAAAATTATTCAAACAACTTTTATAGTCATGTTGTTACAAAGAATACTAAAGGGGCTGGCCTCGTTTGCTGCTAGCGATGATCATCTCCGGGCTGCGCTAGTGGCCGTCCTGTCTGGCCTGTGCTCCTCCCCGCCGGGCTGCTCTGCCTTTGAGATGAAGGCGAGCGAGCTCCTGCTCTCTCCTCCTCCACAGTAGTTTCCAGAGCTCCGGTTCTCATCATTGCTCCTTATTTCCAATTCCTATCCACATGTGAGGCACGTAACTGAGTATTTTTTTTTAATTAATTAATTTATTTATTTGTGGGGGGGGGCAGGTCAGCCCACCAGGGGGCGGGGCTGGCTGGCATGTGGTGCTGGGGGATCGAACCACAGTCCCTGTGCTTTGCTAAGCTTGTTCTAAGTAGGTGCTTTAGACCATTGAGCCATCTCACCAGCCCCATAACTGAGTATTTTTACTGACGTTCATGTCTTGGTTACTCTTTTCTCCTTGCTGGGACAAATACCTGATACTCAAAATTAGGGAAGGAAAGGTTTGTTCAGTTCATGGAGGTTTCAGCTGGCTCCATGGCAGAGTGGCGCATGGCAGAGAGCAGCTCTTCATAGACAGAAAATTGCAAAAGAACAAGAGCAAATGGGAGGAGTAGTGGCAACCAACAAGTTGCACTCAGGCCATCTGCCTCAGGCCGGGTGTAGTACTCACATCAGTGATCCTAGCAGCACTTGTATTTATAATCCTACCATCCTCACACCCATAATCCCAGCCCTGGATTATGAATTAAACACAGCTGTAGAAGTGAGCCCCTTGGCTGCATGAGGCTTTCAGGGGACAGCTAGACACAGACCGTGACAGTGCACTCCCTGCTTAGATATGTGGAGTTTCTGTTCTTTTGGTTTCTGAGAAGTGCTCAAAATCCCTCCCCAACCTGCCTCAGCATGAGCTTTACACCTCATTTGTGATCACTGGTAGTCTGAGTTCCTTCTTTTTGTAGTACTCCATAGTGTATCACAAAACCCTTTAGATTATTCAGAATTTGCTTAGTTTCCTGACTTTAGGCATACAAGGAAATGTGCAGATAGAAATGAGTTCTGCCAAGCTCTGCTAGAAAGAAGAAATTCAATTACATATCCAGAAATCAGCTTGGAGCTACAGAAGTTTTTTTTCCCCCTTCACTAATCATTTTTAGAGTGCATTATTTTCTTCCTCATTTTTAACTTTAAACAAAAAAATCTGAAATAATGCTAGATGGTTAACAGTGGTTAATACATTGGGTATTGTTATCTTTAAATTAGTTAGAGTACCAAATAGCAGCATTTAATTGTCCAAACACTTAGCACAAACCCATCTGTTTTCTTCTATACCTAAGTTAGAGTGGAAGCCTTGTGAAGGTTTTTGTTTATGCCAAGTATACACTTGTAATTAAATGTTCCCCATGTTGCAGGCTTTGTTTGCTCATAATAGCAAAAGCTAATTTTACTAAAAAAAAAAAAAAAATACAAAAAAAGAAAGAGAGTCCTACTTTCTACAGGCTGTGTTAAAGTAACCAGAGCTGTCATGCAGGTGACACAGTAAATATGAAAGGTGTTTGGGAATTTGGAAAAATTGGAAACATGGATACCCCTAGGGGAAGCCTTGTGAGTGAAAGCCTACTGTATCCCAAGCTTCTGTCTTTTAAACTGAAAAGTTCCTTATTTGTAAGAAGTTTTACAAGTCCCACTCAGCAGGTTCTATTACATAACTGAGACCAAACATATCCATTGTATGTAATGTTGAACACGTCTTGGGTGCTTCAAGCATTGGTAAAATAGACACAATAGACCCTCAAGGAATTTGGGTTTGGCACTGTATTGTCCTTTGGAAACCTAGTTGAAAACAGAGGAGAGAGAGAGAGAGACAGAGACAGAGGCAGAGAGAGAGAGAGAGAGAGACAGAGAGAGAGACAGAGAGAGAGAGACAGAGAGACAGAGACAGAGAGACAGAGACAGGAAGAAGGAGGATGGGGGAGGGGAGGAGAGGAGAGGAGAGGAGTGAAAAATCAGCTTAACACATCCCTTGAACAAAATCTTCTTTTCCCGGATGACGGGCTTGAAGATCTTTCCTCTGGTGAAGTATTCCTCATTGACCCAGGTAGTTCGTGGTTACAGATGTATCAACCGCACAATGTAGTCCAAATCCAGTTGGCCCTATTTGTTTTCCAAAGTTTTAAAATGTAACCATGTTTTATTGACAGCATCTTTCCTACTTAATTATGTCTTTTGTTGACAGCTCAAACTGTCACTATTTGCTCTTACTTAGAATGCAGCTGGCAACAGCAGTTGGTTTGTGAAACCAAAGCACGTAATTAACTTCCCCAGCTAAGGTATGGTGTGTTTCATTGGGAGGGAAAGGATTTTATGGCTATAGGGCTTTGGTCTAGGATGCATTTGCACTGTGGTGTATTTTATGTGTGAAAAGTTAAAACAGAATAAAGGGATACATTTAACATTTTGACAGTTTGAGTTCTGAAGTAGTACAAAAGTAATCTTGTTTCTAAACTTCTCTTTGAACCAAGAGACTCAGCTACCAGTATTTAGTATAAATGTCAAATTAACACAGGCCAATGGGAACGCTGTTACCTTGCGCTTCTCCTACCTCCTTGCATGAATAATCAACCCTTGACTATTGCTTTGACGTAGATTTTTTAAAGAAATGTAAATGCCCTCCTACTACTCCAGTTTTCAATCATTTTGTAGTTACTAATTCTGAAAGAGAATGAGCAAATCCATTTACTTCAGACAAAAATGGGAAGAAGGCGTTTAAGCAATAGCATTTATAGCGTGTGAGTTCAGTGTCCTGGTGACTGGTCAGAGCTGCTGGGAGTGTTCAGCTGATAAGTTTCCTTTTAGGTCATGTTCCTCTTGGTATTAATCTGACTTTAGTATTTTCCCATTTCTAACAGTGTATTGATCTTCCCTAATCATTACTCTGCCTTCTTTTATCAGTTTTTTCCTCCCCTCGCCCCCAGAACCAGGGATTGAACTCAGGTCCTTGTGCTTGCCGGGGAAGCGCTTACTCTACTGAGCCATCTCCCCGCCCTATCAGTTGTTAACTAGCCCTTACTTTCCTGACCTGCTTAGGTAAGAAGTACGTTTCAGTATGTGTGAGTCACTGGACGGAGCCCAGGGCCTTCTCACCAGACTCTTTCCCAGCCTCTTAATTTTTGTTTAATTGCACTTTGAGTCAGCGTCTTGGTAAGTTCCTAGGGTGGCCCCAAACTTGACGTCGCCCTGCCTCAGCCTCCTTGTGCACTGAGGTTACAGCCAGGCACCAGCACACCACCATTTCTTCGCTCCTGAGATGCTCGGTGTACGTTGGAACTAGAATGACAGTTACGATATTGACACGCCACAGATACTGGAAGAAGGTCTTCACGTACTCGCCAGCTCTGCTGCGCTTGTACTCATTTGCAGTTGTAAGAAAGTTTTCTGTTTTCACATGAAACTCCTTTCCTTTTCCTGCTCCTAAGAGCAGCCTTTTCTTGATGAATGATTTTTTAAAAGACTCTTGCCACTTCCCCTGCCCACAAAATCACATGTTGACAAAGTGTGGTTTCCTAAAGGAATTATTTTCTTATTAAATCTTTACCAAACTTTTTGACCTCTGGTTGTAAAATTGTACAGTTTACTGCCCAGTATTTTTAAGATGAACATAGAAGCCTTAGCGGATGATGTTGAAAACAAAAATCTAATGAATGCTTTCTGGTTAAACGTGTTCTGACCAGCTCAGCAGCGCGAATGCGTTCTTCTGTGATCCCTGGTGACCTAGAGCCGTGATCTGTGCAGAGGGGAAAACAAGGTTACAGAATACAGTAGTGAAGAAGTGACTCGCTCCTGAGAAACCTGGTGTGTGTGTGTGGGTGTGTGTGGGTGGGTGTGTGTGGGTGTGAGTGTGTGACCCCCGTATTGCATTCGAATAACTAACATAAGGCAGATAGGGCTAGTCCGTGAGAGTGCCTCCTCTTCCAAAGACGTTTTTGCGATCAGTGTAGACTGATAGACTTTTAAAATGCATTGATAATATGCTTATACTGTTGTGCGGTTGAAGGGAGCGAGTCATACTTGGCTGATGTAAAATGAAGTGGTCCAAAATAACACAGCAGAGTGAATTTAAGGAGTAGTTTTGAGAACAAATAGAGTGTCATTGGGAAACAAGTGTCTTTAATGCAGCCTCGTCAAGGACGGAAAAGCAGTTCGTAGAGAGCAGTAGAAGCAATATGTGGAACGAAACATAAAATTGGCTTTATATTCCATGATTTTATTTTACAACAGTGATTATAATAAGAACCATCAGTGTAGATGAAAAAAGGGACAAATGAAGAAAAAGTATTTGAAGCTAGTAAAATAAAATTCCTTTGGCACCATTTTGACCGTTCTGCTGCTGATGTGTTTGTTTTATATATAGTTCTTTCATCTCTTCTATTTCATCTCTGTTTTCAGAGGAGTTACCAGTGATGCTTAGCTAGCTTTCAGTGTTTGCTAGTTTCCCAACAGTGTGGCTTCTGATAATAAAGTGGTAAATTAGGAAAAACGTGCTCTCACCTAGCTGCCAAGGCCTGCCCAGGGCCTGGCTTCCTAGCTGAGGCTGGGGAGGGATGCCCTGCTGCTTTCCAGCTCCTTACGCCTGCAGACAGAACGGGAAGGGCCTTGCGTTCAGCATTTCTGTGGCTACATGGCCCTGTGCAGTCAGGCTCACAGCGTGCTACGTGACTGCCTGAGGGGACCAGAAAAGCTGCTTTCTCAGTCTCTGACCAGAATGCGCGATAAGGTTTGGTGTCGAAAAGGGCAAGGTGGGGGGGACAGCAGTTATGACCAGGCACAGTGGTTGCCGTGACAACCAGATTGAGAATGCATTGTGATTTATTATTTACTACTTCAGAACCTCATTCTGTGATTTAATTAACGATTGGGAGTTCCATAGAAGTCTGACTTTACCAAATTTGAGCACCTTGTTCCTATTGTAAAAATGGGCACAGAGACGACCACAAGCCATTGGGTTTCAAAAACAAGGGTAAATTCCGCTTACTTGTGTTTTTTCTTTAAATTTAGAGAGCTCCCTTATAACTGAAAATTAGATAGACCTTCTGCATAGTGTCTTTAAGCAATACTTGCTAATCATTTAATAATGATGACCCACCTGGGACTTGGAGAGCTTCAACACAAAGGTGTTGCAACAAGTGGCATTCACCTTTGTGGTTGAAAGCAGTTTTGAATAGTTTGTATCTGATTTGTCTTTCAAGGCATCATTTCCAGCGTCCACTACACGCATTTCTTTGCAGTACCTGCATAATTATACACCTTTCATATTGCCCAAATTGTAGTCTTCTTTGTGCAAATGCGAAAGTTCAGCTGCCGAGAGTGATTTAAACATCGTATGATTGTGTTTATTTTCTATTTCCTCTTCCCAGATATTCCTCAGATGCTTACTGCCATCGCATGTGAAGCTTTAAGGGGACTATTTATGGAGCATTAATTAATAATCAAATGTGATAAGCTTTTTAACATGCAGTTTTTATTTAAACAACAAAACCTCCCAAATAAAAACGCTAAACCTTTATTAAATTTCTGTTCAAAATGAAGCATTTCCTCGTACTGTTGTAATTAAAATAGTGTCTGCTTGGCTCGTTTACATTCCTTCTGTCAGAATTTCTGCCTGAGGATTCCATATATAATTAATGTAAGAAAAACAAGAGGGTAATCCCTTGGTAGGGAACTGGTAATGGATTAAAAGGCCATAGCTCTAAATTCCAGGAATGTGACGCCTTTCTCAGAAGGATGCACTTAGGCCTGACGTCTAGAGATATTAAAAAGTGCCCCCTAGTGTAATTAGCTGAAGACAGACATTGCAAATATATTTTGTTGTTGGTTTAATATGGATAATTATAATAAATTTATAACTGATATTAAGTATGATTACAGAGGAACCATTACTTTGCCAAGAAGAAAGCTTTGAGTGTCCCAGGAAGCTACAGATTTTCTTCACAGAATCAGTGGAGAGAATATCTCCAATGTGTATTGAGAATACACAGGTCAGGTATCAAGGCAGAATGACCAGCGTGGAGCTTAACATTGCCTCCCTGGGGGATGTTAGCAGTTCATAGTGCACCATCCTGAGCTCTAATGTCCGAATTTAAAATTTTGGACTGAATCATTGCTCTTCAGAGTATGCATTGCAAGCCAGTGCCAGTTTGTACAGACAGTATTTGATGCGTTATAATCATCATTTAAAAATAACAAACATCTGAGTAGACCATAGCATTTTTGTTCATTGTGAACTTACTAAGTGTTGTAACTCAAAAACGAGGTAGGCTCAAAAGTTTAAAAAGTGCTTTATTTTAGCTGGTACCCAGCGGCAACACCCGGCACAAAGTGCCTTAGTGCGTGCCGAAAAAGTGGAGAGAGTGAGGTTTATAAAGCTTAAAACCACAAAGCAGGCGGGGTACAACTTAGGGAGTTCAGGAAGACATGGCAGCTGCTGAGATGAGACTAGATATGGTTAGGGGTCTGGAGGAGTTCTTGGAATTCAAGAGTGGGCCGAGCGAGGGCTTACAGCAACAGCTTGCAGAAAGAGGTTTTGGGAGATAGGCACATTTTACAGCAGCTGACGTGGTTCACGAAGATGGCACATGCAGAACAGGATGGCGGCGCTTTGGTCAGGTTATAACACGAAGTATACAGCATTTTGACATAAAATGGCTTAGTTGTGAAGTTTGGTTTAAAAAAAATGCAAAACAGAAATAATAGTCTATATGACCCTACATCTTTTCCATTTCTGAAGTCCTCAGATGAAATTTTAAATGTTTAGCTCTTTTCTTAGAAAGCATTCTTTTATTATCGAATGCAGATTTTGGGGGGTTTTAAAAATAAAATAGATACAAGACTTGATATTCTGAGACTAGTGTCTATATAAATTGTAATCATACTTAATTGCTAAGAGTGATAATTTAGGCCTTTATAAAAGCATTGAGAACACAGAAAGCTGGTGATTATCTCTGATTGTCAGACTCGGAAAATACCTCTTGGCATTGGAGTATCTTGAAAGTGGAGTGTGACTTCATTCCTTTCAGGAAGAGAATGTGTGGCTGAGTAGGGGCTTGGGTGTGGCCGTTGAGCCACAGGCCAGAGGTGGGCCTTGGAGCTTTACCTGGAAGACCAGCAAGTGTCCTTGCGCCCTTAGGCCTTCTTGGCTTAAAATTGCTTTTAGCAAGAGACTAGTAGTGTTGCTGTTGAGCTGAAGTGCAGAAAAACCAGGTGGAAGGAAGGCTGAGGGGCGAGTTCCAGAGACAGTGTGCAGTGGCCACTCCGGAGACGCCAGGGCGGTGGCCGCTCAGGCAGAAGCGCCCCTTGCTGGATACATCCACAAAAAAGAAACCAGAAAGCCCAAGAGTGTTTATTTACCATACTAATTGAGTTTCATAACACATTGTTTCATTTTAGTGTTTTGGAGATAATTGGAACAGCTTTTTATACTTTCTCCAAATGTCCAGATAAATATATGTGAAGTGTTGAATGATTAAAACGAGACTGATATGTATTGAATTTGCCTTTTTGATTAAACAAAACTATAACAAGAAAGGATGTTTTGGCTGGATAGTTATGCATTCCATGTGTTGTAATTATTTCTATTTTTTAAATGAAATTTCTTAGAGTTAAATAACAGTACCAGGTTGAAAAGTGACCTTGGTGCAATTTTTCCTTATTTAAATTCTGGTCAGACCTTATCTGTTTTAGTTTATGTTACGGATAATGGGAACTTCAAAATATTGTCTTTTCTAGGGCTGGGGAGATAGCTCAGTGGTCTAAGCACCTGCCTGGCAACTGCAAGACCTCGGTTCGATCCCTGTTATCATGTGCTGTGCTGGCTCAGAAGAGTGTATATGCCTCTAATCCCAGTGCTGGGGAGGCTGAGACAGGAGGATCTCTTTGAGTCTGAGCTGCATAGTGAGACCCTGTATCAGATAAATAAGATTAAAAACATTGCCCTTCTAGACATCCTTCTGTCAAGATTGCTTTCTATCCTTAGGTCAGCTTCTGCTTGATACATCTTTCTCTCACTGTGTCATGTACCCGTCCTACATCCTCTTTAACATTAAGCTGCCTGGGGCTGGGTGTGCAGCTCACTGGTAGAGCACCTGTCTTTCGTGCCCCCGGCACAAACAAAACAGTGATCAAGCTGCTTAGAAGCAGAAGCTACAGAATTCCTTTCAGGAGAATGTGTTACTAACTAATAAATGGGCCAAAAATAACATACTCACTTAAAAAAATAATGGCAGTGGCAGGAAATTAGACTTAAAAGATGATAAATGTCATTGTCTCAAGGAATTAAAATTTAAAATTGTATCTAATAATATTTGGGTATATAGTATTATTACTTTTTCTGTCTGGTACAGGATCTCACTACACAACTCAGACTCATATTGATCCTCCTGTTTCAGCTTCCCCAGGGCTGGGGTTACAGGAGTGCCCCACCTTGCCCAGTCTCTGTGGCCACTTCAGCACACCCTGCGGGCAGGGCCAGCCCGGCCTGTGGTGCCAAGGATTGAACCCAGGTCCTTGTGCTTGTGTCTTAGTTACTCTTCTCTCGTTGCTGGGACAAATACCCGACACTCAAAATGAAGGAAGGAAAGGTTTATTTAGCTCACAGTTGCTGGAGGTTTCAGTCCATACTCAGCTGGGTCCAACGCAGAGCAGCACAGAGCAAAAAGCAACCTTTCATGGTGGCAAAGAGCGCAAGGGAGGGGCAGCAGCAGCTCAAGCAGCTGGCTTCTCTTCCCACCTTACATTGTAATGCAAATTACCTGCCCCAGGGTAGGGGAAGTACTCACACCTATGGGTACTTCCCAGTATTTACCCACCTATGGGTAATCCCAGCAGTACTAAAACCCATAATCCCAGCCTTGGATCGCACATAATCCCAGTGGATCATGAGTTAACACAAACTCTAGAAGTCCTCACCCCATGACTGCATGAGGCTTTGGTGGGACAACTAGACACAAACCATAACAGCTTGCCTAAGCAGGCGTTTAGTCCACTGAGCTATCTCAAGCCCTGGGTATATGCTATGTTGTTGTTGGTTTATTAAATAATTGTGATTGTAGTTGTGACCATAGTAGAAGGTATCTTTATTTGTGCATGGTTTCTTATCTTTAGCTAGAAAATATGAATTGAGATTAACAGCATGACAGGCATTGGCAAGCTAACACGAAGAAATTCCTAGTTGTTACTCGAGAAAATAGTGGAATTTCTTATTAAAGGCAGTTCTAAAATTTTCTATACTGAACTATCTATGTAAGACTTTTGATCTTATAATACCTTATATTTTTGCATTTCTTATTATATTGAATTTGAAAAAGTCAGTGTAAGGATATTTAGACATAGCGGATATACTGATCTTATTTTGGTTCAGGAAGTTCTTAGTGAAACAGGGGATTGGTGTGCAGGGCCCTTGGGAAGGGGCAGCCACTCCAGAGCGGTGTGGGCACTGCCTTCCTGCCTGGAAGCACACCCCACCAGTCCTCTGCAGCGGTTCCTGGGTGAGGAAGACTGTGTTTTGTTTACTGCTTGCATTTCTGATGTGTCATCTGGAGGCAAGCATCTTCCTCCAACGTAATGAAATAGATTTTTGGTACGATGATTCATGTACTTGCCCAAGTGACTTTGTGCCAGACGCCATGAAAGGAGCGGCGAGCAAGGCGGTAGGATAAGACTGAGAACCTTTTAGTCTGTTTCCTTTGAATCCTGCAGCGCTTTTCAGTCTTTGATCATTTTGTATGAGTAATAAAAATTGCTGACAACTGCCCCCCAAATTGTAACGCTGTTACCTGCAATGATGTTTGCATCATTAAATGTTACTTTGAAATTTTGCCTATCCGATTTTCAAATAATGTCTATGCAGAAGTATTAGTAGGGGAGGGATCTATAAATAAAAGTGTCTATAAAATAGTTTTAGAAAAATCTGTGGAAAGTCTGTTAAAATGATTGGTGTATCCCTTTAATGGGCATTTAATTTAAATACCAAGAAGTTGCAATGAGTTGAGAGGTTTGCAGGGGTGCTTGTGCTAAGAGAGCTAATAGGAAACTAGGTGAAACGGTACAGAAAGCACAAAGCTGGTGGTGGGGGAAGCGCCCAGACCTTTCTCCGTTCCTCTTGTAGGAGTATGACCCCGTTCCCGGGCCTCCGATCCCCGAGCTGTGTGATGGGTGGCCTGTGTGGCGCAGCCACCACTGGTGCTGCAGGACACGCTTCTCAGGGCGGAGACAGGCAGGCGTGTCTCCCTCTGCAGTCCGGGAGTGTTTTGTGTTTATGAACTGGAGAAACACATAGTTAGGTCACTTTGAAGTGTGGAATCTGCAGGCATCTTCCTGGGTGTGTTGTTAGAATTATGGCATAGCTCTAGAGGCGAGGTGGGGCAGCCTAGTTAAGTAGTCAGAGAGGGCTTCTAAGGGAAGTGTTTCTCACAAGCTGGAAAAATATAGAGTATCCTCACGGTTTAGCCTTTAAAGGGAAAAAATAAGAATGCAGCAGACAGCGAGGATACTGTGTATATTTTTGCACAGTTGTTGTGAGAATTGAATTGTGAGTGTGAGAATTAACTGAGGTAAAGTGCTTCGAGCATGAACTAAATTGTTGCAGGTGATAGTTTCCTGACCTGCCTAGCAGCAAGCTGTACTCCTTTGTTCCCTTAAAGGAAGTATAACAGATAGATGGGGACAGCAGGACTTTGCTTAATTCTAATTACCTATCATTATGATTTCATAATATGTAAATTGTTTACATATAAAGCGTTACTTATATCTGGTATGTAAATTAGCAGTTAAGCTATTTCCTTGCCTGCTGGGAAAAGGAGTCCACAACTTTTTATCGAGCATAGAAATGAAGCTGCAATAGCCTTGTGTCCAATCACCGCTTTTAAGTGTGCTGGCAAAATTGAGTACTTGGGAGTTCAAACTTTAGAACTTTATCTTTTTAAAAAAATCATTCATTCATTACTTATTGGGTGTAGGGTCTTGCTACGCAGCTAGGACTTGTAGTGATCCTCCTGAGTCAGCCTCCCCAGTGCTGGGATTACAGGAGTACGCCATCACACCCAGCTTCAGTGGCCAGCTGGGCATGGGGCTGGCACAGCATGCGGTACTGGGGATCGAGCCCCAGTCCTTGTGCTTCTCAGGCAGGTGCTTAGATCACTGAGCTGTTTCCCCAGACCTAGTAATTTATCTTTAACTTATTTAATTTTCTCAAGCCCTGATGGGGAGGGCTTACTAATTTTCCCATTTTTGCAGACAGGGAGACCAAAGTAGAGTTTCGTCTCTGAGGAAGACCATTCAGCTGGTAGGCAGAGGAGCCCAGTGAAGTCCAGAGGGTGTGCAGCGGACAGTGGACTGCTGCAAAGTAGGGTACGATTACCAAGCTCTCGAAATTAGTCTTTTGGTCAGGAAGACCAAGGCTTTCAAAATACATGTGCAGCAACCAGCTAGGTTATTAAGCACACAAAACAAGCCAGGAGATGAACCAGCCTCTAGAATATACGCGGATACCATGTACAGGACAGCTTCACGGACAGGCCAGTGCAGCCCCGGAGCTGCAAGTGCGGAGTCAGAGTGCACAGGCGCTGGGAGAAGACCTCTCTGGAAGGCAGGAGTGGGTTCCCCTTGTTCTTCGGTATGCCGAGGAGTGAGGCTGGGTGACTCGGGACACTGGGTTGTTGTTGGGTCACCTGTCTTTCAGTGTTTCTCCCCTGTAGCAACAAATGACTTCTCCATTGACAAATCTGGCATTTCTTAGGGTGACATTCTTCTGCACTTTGTCTGACAATCACTCTCTTTGTCTAACGATCATTAAGTTGTTCAGTGTTTTCATGGTAGCTTTTGATTATTCTTCATTAAACAATTATTTCTGGCAGTTTTGAGGGTGAAATCTAGGTGTTCTCTCCCACTGTCACACCGCATAGCCCTCTGGATTCTGGTTGGGCTGGGCTGGCCGGTCTGAGAATCCCCAGCCTTCTGAGTAGCTACAGTTACAAGTGATGCCGCCTGCTTGGCCTTAGGGTAGTTTGTACACAGGAAAGGCCTCTAAAGGAGGGAGCTCTTGAGCCCCAAAGGAGAGGAAGTTCCCGAAGGTGAGCATTTAGGAGGGAATTCAGGCCTAGAGAAGGGTGTGAAGGAAGTGACAAGGGCAGGGCTGCATGTGCCAGATTTTAAATAGTGGATAAGTGCAGTCTCCTTTCTACAAATGTAAGTAAACTTTGTCATCTACATAATTTCTACAGAGAAATCAATTACTGGATTTTCTGCAGTAGTGTCAATGATGGGATGGACTGGCAAGAAACCTGGATTAATTGGAGGAAACTTTAGAATAAATGGAAAGAAGGCAGTTTAGGGTTAGGGGAGATGGGGCTTAGGGAAAACCAGTGCAATCTGCAGGAATATTTAGCTTGAGCCAGGGCTTTTTTCCCTGTTGCATAAATGTGTTCCCATGCAAGTCACACAATGAACGCCACCCAGATGCAGGGAGGGCACTTTGGTGAGGGCAGTGGGGGTCATACGGTCTCGGGAGAAACCCTTCGATCTCCATGTCCGCATGGGGATCAGGAGTGGCGTCGTCGAATCTCCAAAGCAGGAAGAATCTTGGTTGTTTTCACCTCACTTCTCAGGATGAGAGGTGAGAAGGTTTCACATTGTTCCCATAAATCAGGACAACTGCTTAGGCTCCGCGCTTAGGGCCCTTTTGTTTAAATTCACTTGAAGTCACTTAACTAAAATTTAGTTTCATGTTTCATCAGCTGCCTGGTGACTGTGCTGTTACAAATTTCCTCGTCCCTGTTATACCAGAGAGGGCTTGGGCTTTCTAGGTCGGGCTCTCTCTCTGCCCCTCGTCCTCTTGTGAACGTGTTCACACCTGCCTCCTCTTCCCCCCGCCCTCTCTTCTTTCTTCTCTGTGTATGTATGTATGTAGAAGCAGAGTTGTAATATTTTTGCCTCCGTGTCTGGGAACTCATTTGCTGAATCATTAAGTGTGACTACAGTATAATTTTTGAGTTTCATTTTTACTGAAGTTTCTTGTATTTGATGAGGAGGCGGAGTATTTTTAGGCATGGGTCATCGTCCAGTTACTCATTGTACTTTCAAAGCACTTCCCTATTTGGAGATTTTCGTTTCCTTCAAACTTTCTATTAATACCTTTGGTCCAAATTGTTCTCAAAGCTTTGGACTGCTTTTAGCATATATTCTTAGAAAAGGGATTTGGTAAGCCTCTTTTCCGAACTATTGTACCATTATCTCAGAAATATTTGCGAGTTCTTGTTTTAAAGCACTCAAATCTTTGGTAAACTGATAAGACAAAATGTGAGCAGATTTAAACATTTGCACTCTTCTGGTCTTCCCAGTCACACTGGGTGTTTGTGTTTATTTGCTATTCGTGTTGATCTGGTTTTTCGTTCCTTCCTGCTCCGCATTCCACTTGCAGGGCTGGAGATTGTATTGAGAGCCTTATTTTTGCCTGCTAGCCAGGGCTCTACTGTGGCGCTGCCTGCTCAGCCTCACTCTTTCTCCCACTAAAAAACCAGTGCTCTTGCTCCGCATGCACTTCTGACGTGAACTGTGTAGCCTTGTGCTGTCTGTGTGGGCAGCGTTTGTCTCGGGACGCTATTCAGTGTTCAGTCTGTTCTCATGCGTTTCGAAGTGGAATACTTGGGCTGGACACAGGTCAGTAGACTTTTATTTTTTTGGTGGTGGTAGTTTTTAACTTCATGGACAGAAATCATTACTGTTTCAAGATCGGGTGTGCCCATGCTGTATTTTCTTGTTAGTGTTGTATGGTATTTCTTATTTACCCATATCTATTTGGAGGTCTTCTGTGAGTAGACTTTAGTACGTTAGGGAGCCTCATAAGCACGCTGTGTGTGTGTGTGTGTGTGTGTGTGTGTGTGTGTGTGTTCCAGTGTTAAAGTTTCAGAGTTTCTGTATCTTAATTTTTGATGAATTTCAGTTTCTACTTGGATAGTGCTCACACGTGTCTTCATACCAGCACTGAGTTAATTCACCATCATGCCTAATTTTCAGTGAAAACACAGGAACAGTTATCTGAAACGACTTACCTAGTAATACCGAATTCATTATGGGATAGAGCAAGAATTCTAAGACAAATGAGACAATTCCTTTCCAGGTTTTTTTTTTGTTTTTGCTTTTGTTTTTGTAAGAAGTTGCCCAATGTACAATTAAACAATTAAATGCCATCTGTACATATTATTAAGCTAATATGTTAGAAGGAACGAACGTTTGAAGGGAGCAGTTTAAAAGTACAATTATCTGCCTAATCATCTTCCCACCCACCCCGTATCAAATGACCTTTCAAGATTTTTATCAGTAGAGAACTAATTCTAAGGGCCCTGTCTTCCCTTATTTAATTTGCACTGTGATAAATAAAAGAATCATTTCGCACTGTCTTCAGTCTGTTTCTACTAATTCCATCCACTGAGAAGATGAAACTAAAGTCCAGACGCTTATTTTTCCTAAACCATTTTGAAAAGAAGTAAGCACATATTTTCTCCAAACAACCAGAGAATAAGTATTTTAGGCTTCATATGCCAAGAGGCATAACTGAGGGTACCATGTAGATCTCCTTATGAGAGAAATGAATATACAAAAATTATATTGATAAAACTAAAATTTATTTCAGAACATTGGCATTTGAATTTCCCATTTTTTTCATTTTTAAGTATTCTTTTGATTTTTTTAAATTAAAAATCATGAAATCATTCTTTCCTGTGGACCATGGATAGAAGAGTAGTCAAAGCTTTTAAAGAATGTTGTGGGTTGGTGCCTGTCTCAGACTAGATTGGACTAGATTTGTATAGCAATTACAGAACACTTGCCTAATCAGTTTATCTTAGTATTAATACAGAATAATTGTATGAGCAAAGTAAAGAAACTTACTTACATTTTGCCAATTCAATAAATGGCCGAAGGGCCGGGGAGATGGCTCAGTGGAATAAGCGTTTCCCTGGCAAGCGTAGGGGCCTGAGTTCAATCCCCGGTTCCACCAAAATAATAAATTAATTAATAATAAATAAATAAATAAATGGCCGAATTCAGTGTTGAATTTTGTTCCCTGTGGCCAAGTTCCTTTACTGCTCGTTATTTTCTCTGCAAATAGACAGGGTAACACTGTTAGGAATGCAGTTGGTCCCTGCTCCTATGTTCTAAGTCATCAGGGAGGTGTAGTTTCCAAAAGGAGGACTGCTGTTACTCTAACTCCAGTTCTCCTCAGCGTTTGTTTTTGTGACTGTTACCTTTCTTCAAGAATGTTCTTTTTAAGATAGAAAGGCAACATCTTAGTCTAGTAACATTCAGCTTCATAAGAATGAAATTAAAAGTATTGAGGCTGTGAAAGAAAATAAACATTTGAAGCGTCTGGGAAGAGTGTGCAAGCAGTGCGGTGAGCCACCGAGGCGCCGGCTCAGATAGGAGCCACGTCCAGTTTCTGGGTGCACCTGCCGGTGGTAGCCCGGTAGACTCGCTGCGCCCAGTGGTAGCGCCTGCTCTCTGGCCTCTGCACTGCTGGGAGCTGTCGGGAGTGAATGACGGGGACCAAAGTGGGCCTGGCCCTCTAGGGGGCCAGCGGTGCCACCTCCTTGGCATTCGTAGTGGCAGTGAAATACAAGAAAGGACATAGTTGGACCTCTGCAGGAGAGCTGTATGATTTATCTCTTCAGGAGACATTTATCTCCATCCCTGGAGGTTACGGTGACACAGACTGGAGAAATTATCGTCATCTCGTTACATCATTGTATCATGAGAAATTGAACAAACCGCAGTGGCAGAACACCGCGATAACACCTGCACTGAGCTTGAATTCAAAGTCGCTACGTTGTCACTGAGTTGATGGTTTTATTATTGACCTGGCATTTTGGCCTTGATTTCAGCTTGCCTTTGGGGGAATTGTCTGCTGGCCGGTGGACTTTCTATAGCTCTGGAAATGGCAGCGTTGCCTGCAGCGTGAATATGGCCGGTTTGTATGGCCTGTTCCGGAATAATTTAAAGCACAATCTGGAGACAGAAAATTCAGGAGTGAATGAGTGGGCAGTAGCACTCTGTTCTACTTGGCGTTTTTGTTGTTTGGAGTTTGTGTCCTTTGCATTTTGAGGTAGGCCATGGGGATTTTATCGTAAACCTTTTAAACCTTATCATGCCTCTTTAGAGTATGTAAGAAAAAAGGCATGAAAGTGCTCTCTTTTCCCACACACACAAAAAAAGCTAACATTTTTTAAATGATGTAAACAAATGTGGGAACACAAATAAGGGATACGGTTTATGAAAAATCGAGAGTTGAGATTTGTCTCTGACATTGCCAGGTTCTTCCTCCAAGTCCGAAGGAAGCACGGTAGAGGCCGGGCGGGGGTCGGAGGCCCTTCTCCTGGAAGCCTCTGAGGCCGCAGGGGTCCAGCGTGAGTCCTTGGGCTTCCCTGAGAGAAGGGCGTGGGTGGTTTCTCAGCGCAGTTTCAATGTCGTTAATGCAAATAAATTCTAGAGTTGGTATTAATTGGCCCCCTTTTAGGTACTTCTCAGGAGGGAGCTGGTTGTTGCACAGGTTACTCCTTTCCACTTTTATTAGAGTTTATTGTTGCCTATAAAAGTCCGTTGGTGTGGAAATCTGATGTTCATGTACGTTGTTGCCCTGCTTGCTGTTTAGTTTAAATGCTGTTCTTAAAAAATGAAATTTCGTTAGTGTTGTGGTTAAAACTTGTTTGGCTGCTTTTAAAAACTATTGTTGATATATAAATATAGCATAGTAATAAAAAAGACTTCGGATCTGAATTCTGACTGTCTTTGATCTAAGAGACCAGCCTGGGAAATACTTTCAAGTCTCCACCCCTAATTAGTTTTACTCATCAGACGCTAATAGGAGACAGGAAAGGAAGAGAATCCTCTTTAGCCAGTATTATTTGGGGTGAGTCAGGAAACAGCTTCCGTTTATGCGTTTTGCTTCTCTTTTTCATTGCTTTTAGGAACAAATAATACTCAGAGGCCGGTTGAGGAGTTCCTGGGAATTTTGATAGTAAAAAGAGTGAAAGAAAAGATGAAATGGAAGGTTGTAGGTTGTATTGAATAATCCATGTAGAAGTGGAACAGCACACTGACTTGTCAGTCTGTAATTAATATCTAGTTCCTTTGTTGGTAGTGAATAAATTATACAGAACTATTTAAAAACTTGACTTTGGTTAGTTTAACATGAGTGATATGAGAAATGGCATTTCTGATAGTAACTTTTAAGTGATGGACTGGTTTTAATAAGTTATATATTATTTCCTGCCTCCCCAGGCTAATAAAGCGAGGGTATAAAGGTACTGGTGGTATTTGTTTTGCTTTTTCCACAGTTAATGGCCACTATTCGGGATGATTCTGGGCTCTAGCAGGTGCTCAATCAAGGGTCCATTGTCAGCATAGAATCCCACAGAATCAGATGCTATAGGGACCGTCTCATTGTCATCATGTTTTGTTCGTTATTGCTTGACGCCTGGGTTTTGTGAAAGACATCTTCTGATAACGCATGCATGTAGCTGATATTTGCATGCCAGAGACTCTAGTAAGGAGAAGGAAAAACACCAGAAAACTAGTGTTCTTGGTTTTCTTTCTCCCTAAAAACAGCTTTTCTATTCGTGTGTTAGGTAATCCTTCAGTACAAAAGGAGGTGTAACACAAAGGGCAAATTCAGTGCCTGCTGTGTTCCAGAACTGTGCTGCGGAGCCGGGATACAAGAGTGAGGAGGGCTCCGTCACTTTCTGCAGCAGAACTTGGGTCCAGTGAGGAGGAAGGACATACCCCTAGTGTGTCACCTGCTCTGCTAGAGGGGCCATGGTTGCTTCTTAATTCATTTCATCCATACATCCCTTCACTTAGCGTGTTCATTTGGTGGCATCTAGGAAGACAATGGTCAACTGGCCCTTCACTAAGTTTGACCACCACTGGCGAACATTAGCCAAACACAGGGATCCTTTTATCTTTTGTTCATACCCTAGTGTCTAGCACAGTGCTGGACACATAGTAGGTGCTCAGTAAGCACTGGAAGAAACAAATGCTGCAACCCCAAGGCCAGATTTTCCTTTCCATGGGTAGCAGCGTCTTTAGCTGGATCATGAAGCTAGTTGTTGCCTAAGAGAAAGATAGTAGTAGGCCTTCCTTGGTGAACAAAAAAGTTTAAACACAGGCACCAAGAAGCTGGGTAATAGTGAGGCTTAATCGGAAAGTCATTAAATTTTTAGAGAAGCACCTGGAATTAAAGTATTCTGCATCTGTAAACTTCGGAGAAGTTTCAGCTGAGACTATTAAGCATGTCTTTTTGTGGAATATATTATTTTTAATAGACATGCTTGCCAGGGATTTTTCCTTTAAAGTTCAGTATTACACTGATAGTATTTTATAACTTAAATTGCTGTGTTTTAATGGCAGTTATGAATTATTACTCAGTGGTAGATAATTTAGAAGTTTTTAAGTGGGAGATAGCACTTTCTTTTGAAAAAGGAATTGAATCCTGAATGTTTTGAAGGATTTCTAATGCATACTTTCTCCTTAAACTGTGAAGAGTATCTTTAGAAATGATAATAGTTGAAGCTAGCAGCTGATGGCATTCTGGATTACCTTGTTGCCTTAGCGTGCCTGATTGTCATGTTCAGAGTTTGGTGATTCTAAACAAATACTGAAGTTCAGTTTTCCTTGTATTTTATAGAACTGGATTTTATTTTAATGTATTTCCCATGTGAAACATAGCACATCGTGATTTCAGTTGAAGTCACTTAATATGACATCATAAAATTTTGAATAAACTGAAAACCTTAGAGAAAACATTTTGAGATGCTTTATAGTGTAAAATTTCGAACTTAGATTTATTGTTGGTTTGTAGTGCATTGAACTTGGGACATTGACCCTGAGCTGCACCCCCAGGCCTGACCCAACCTCATGCGTTTGTTTCTGAGGCAGGGCCTTCCTAAGTTGCTCACATTGTGTTTGAATTCGAGATCCCCCTGCCTCTCCTCCCAGAGCATGGGGGTTACATCTACTACCCCCAGCCAGCTCGAGTTTAGTTATTTAAAATAAGCCACAACTTCTAAACCAGCATGACACTAGAAGCTAAGGTGTAGTGCTCACTTGTGCTGAGTTGGTTATTTTTGAGTTACATAATCTTACATGTTTGAATACAGTCTTTTGCAAGAATCTCGTATTTCCATGAGGATTTGTTTGATGTTTCTTTCTTTTCTTTTCTTTTCTTTTCTTTTCTTTTCTTTTCTTTTTTCTTCCAGTTTTAAACTATTGGTAGAATTTGTCGGCAGAAAGTAATGAGATTCCCTGTGTGGAGTTAGCACCTGCATACTCTTCCCCTTGCACTCCCCATTCTCTCTCTTCGTTTTCTTACCCTTTTGCAAAAGATCTGTTTTCTATCATCTATGTTTTATTTTGCTGTTTATTTATATTTTGGGTTTTTCATAGAAGAGAAACCATGTATTTTTAAATTTTGGGGTCTGATTTATTTTATGCAACATGGTCTCAGGGTGCATCTGTTTGCCTGCAAATACCTGAGTTCTTCCTTTTCATTAAAAATTGGGGGCCGCCAAATGGCTTATCAGATTAAAGTGCCCGCAGGCAGGCACAGGGGCCAGGGAGTTTGATCCCTGTGCCTGCTGTGCCAGCCCCAGCTCCAGGGCACACTGAGATGGCAATTGAGACTGGGCGTGGTGGTGCACGCCTGTAATCCCAGCTCTTGGGAGGCTATAAACTGGTGGATCACTGAGAGTCCGATCTAGTAGTGAGACCCTGAACACCCTGTAGACCCTTCCCTAAAATACAAAAAATAAATAAATAAATAAAAATTGGTACTTTATTTATGGAGGGGGGACCCGCTCAGCATGCCCTGAGGGCGGGGCTGGTGCAGCATGTGGTGCCAGGGATCCAATGGTGGCCCTGTGCACCTGCCTGCCTAAGCTTGCTTAAGCAGGCACTTTAGACCACTGAGCTATCTTCCCAGCCCTGGTACATATCTTAGATTAGTGTGCTTATGCTGGAAATTAAAAATTGTTTTCCTTTATTCTCTTTATTCTTAGCATGAAAACAAGGTCATAAAGGGAACAGTTTTTATTCTCCACATGTCATAGGTTAGGCTCCACCTCATGTAGACACAACAAAATAGCTATGTTAGTGAGCACAAAATTTTGATATTGTAGAGTTTGGTTGAAAAAAATAGTTTTGAAGTGGACCATAACTGAACCAGAAGTGTGACCTTCATTAAATAAGCGATTGTTTTTAACAGATTGCCTTTTAGCATAAAGATGTATTTTACATCTTTGATTTTTTTTTTTTAAATTGTGTTTAGCTGACTCTAAATATGCAGAGATAAATGAAGCAAGTCAATTATTAGTGACTTAATGCATCTCCGAGATGTACTTTTAACACTTCTGTTGTAGGAAGAAATTTCATTAGCACGTATTAATAGGAAGAATTGTGAAATTTCACATGCCTGCACTAGTAAGACTGTGGCCCAAGTTAATGTTTCAGTGGAGCTTGAAGTCACAGCCTCAGGCCCGCAGAGGTCTCTCGTAATCAAAGGCATCGAGCCTACTGGAGCCTGCAGGCGGCATGGGCAGCCTTCTTGACCGAGTTTAGCTCAGAGCAATTAAGAAAAACAGTATGAGAAAAGTTGAACTTTTTATTTTACAGCTCCATAAGAATATTTTATAGGAATATGTGATTTTTGTCGAAATGCAGAACGAAACAGTAGAAATGATACAGAAAACAAAATGTTCCTCATCAAGTGTTTGAAATCTGTCCTAATGAAGTGTGGTGCTTGCTGCCAGAGCACCGTATTGTCTTGCAAAAATGCTTACGGAGACGTGAGCTCCAGGGATGGAATCCCAGCTCCTGCACTCCAGGGTCCGGCCCCGGAGCTGTGCATCTGTGTAGCAGGAGCCGAGTCCTGAAGCAGCGGCTCGCTGCACCTGTTGCCAGGAGGCGCTTATTCCAGTCAGTAGCCCGAGGCACAGAGTTACTGCTTGATGCTTTATGGGGGGGGGGGGTCTTCTCAGAATCGTTTGTTCCCGGTGGAGAAATGGAGCAGAACAGCTCATTTTCCTCTAAGCACCGTGATTTGGCAGTATTCACACTTGTGCGGCACAAAGCTTAGTATTGATTTGTCGCTCACAGAGCCACCTACCACTTCTCTCTTCAATTGTTAGGGTCACAAGATGGTTTGGGTTCCACTTGGTTTGTGGGGGTGCTTTATTTTTTTTTTCTGAGATGAAAATATGGCTTAGAATAAGTATCATAGGAAGTGCAGCAAAAGGCTTCACTTTAAAGACTACTTTATTGTGATCACACTGACCGAGCCATTCCATGGGTTACTTTATGGCCAGGTCCTTTCCTGTGTTTCCTGTGTTTCCTCTTCCAAGTGTGGCAGCACCCAGGCTGCCCTACCTGTGTCCTCTATGACTGGGATCCCCAAAGGTACTGTCACTGTCATCCTTGTTTGGAGAGGCATTGAAATAGCATTCCAGAGTGTGAACCCACAGGGCAAATCCTAATTTTATCCTGCAGTACATTGCCATGGACAATGCATGATCTCACCGCCTCTGTAGAATGGTGAGGCTAATAGGACCTATGTGTTTGGTGGTTTGGTGATGTTTAGTTGTGAAATTTTCGTAAATTCCTTAGAGGGACTTAGACAATAGTGGAATAAAGAAAATGACACAGCTAAAACAAGTATAAAATTGAACAGTGTTGTCAGAGACAGCCATTTGGCGCTGTGGAAATTAAACAAAGCAAAACAACCAACGGAGAGCTTGTGCTTATGAAAATCTGCTAGGACTTCTGTAGTGTGGGAGCAGTGGATATTCGAAGCCTGTTTATAGAGTTGAAGGCAAATCCCGTCCATGCCCAATAGTGTGGCCAGCTGGCAGCCTTTAGTTACGGTGCCTTTGGGAAGACCAGGGTTGAGGGGCTCAGCCTGAAACTCACCAGGTGAAACGTGGAAGGAAGCGAAGGAGCCATGGATTCTCTGTATCCTTGAAGCCGCACGTGTACAGAGACGTGAGGGGAGTCAGCAGGAAGTAACAGGTGGATTGAAAAGTGGGCAGATGTTGCATATTCTCACTGACACACACCTAGATCAATAGAGCGGAGTCCTGACTTTGAGCTCAAGGTTTGGGTGCAGTGGGTGCTGGGTGCAGTGGGTGCTGGGTGCAGTGGGTGCTGGGTGCAGTGGGTGCCGGCTCCTTGGCTGACCACAGAGTTACACGGACGGTGATGACCTCTAGGTGCCTAGGTTATCTTCTTTGTTTTAAGAAATGAAACAAAACCATGAGCGGGCCCGTAGGTAACTACACCCCTTGGAAAATACAGATTTTCTGTAGATTCACTAAGACACTATTTATCATAGTACCAATGTCTAGAATTCTCTGGGGGAAGAAATCTGAATCCAGAGCTGCTAAGAGTATGTTATTTTAAAAAATGCACTTTCCAGCAACTACAGACATTTTATGAGATAGGCAAACAGGAAAGATGGTCCATTCTCTGGAGGAAAAAGTACTCAATAAAATTACTTCTGCTGTGGGTCCAGATGATAGACCTAGCAGACAAACATTTAAAAGCAGCTATTACAAAAATGTTGATAGATTAAAGTAAAACTATATTAGAGAATTAAGAGGAAATATGATGACAGTGACTTAACAAATATGTAATCTCAATAGAGAAATGAAAACTGATTTTAAAAGACCTCAGAGAAATTCTTGGCTCGCCTTAAGTTCTCGGCTCAGCGCAGTGCAAGTGCGTAAGGTTTTCCTCACCAGCCCGGCTTCATCCAAGAGCGGATTCAGAGTCAATAGGTTGGAATACGGCCTGCACATGTGTCACCCTTAAAAGCTTTAGCTGGTGACTGACACAGTCAGGATTGGTGATCAACAATGCAGACTTAACAGTGAGTTTTGAATAATATGTACTCTAAAGTAGCTCGTGTTAGATAAGGAAGAAAGTTTTAAAAATGACTTTATGTGTTACAGCTTTTTTCCATGACTCAGCATGGCAGGTTATTAGTACGATACCAATGAAGTAGTAAATACATACTTTTAGGAGTAAGGTGTATGTCTCACTGTTTTACTTTGTAAAGACTGAATCACGTTTCCAAACCTTTTTGTTTGTTTGTTTGTTTTTAAAATGTGGTGCTAGAGATTGAACCCTTGCTATGCAGGCGCATTGCCATTGGGCTACACCCCAGTTTTTCCCTTGTACCCCTTTAAATTTTATTTTGAGAAGGGATCTTGCTGAGATGCCCGGTCTGGCCTCCAACTTGAGATTCTTCTGGCTGGGCCCCTGAGTGGTGGGATGGGGGGGCTAACCATTCGCTTAGGTTTGCAGAGTAGTGTGAGGTGTCCGAGGACAGCACGGCTACTTGCATTGTTCTTAAAAGTTCATGGAAGCTTTTCCTTTCTGTAACTGCCCTGCATTTGTTCCCCCCTTCCACTAAGACTTTGAAATAGTTAATCCAGAAATCTGTGTAAACATCGAGCTCCTCACCAGCAACGAGTTGTGCAATATTATCTGTTATAATATTATTTAACTTTATTTCTCTTCTCATATTTTTTCTGGTTGTAAATACAGTAGTTTAGAACAGTGAACATTCACAGATGAGAGCTTAGCTAGCTATCTTCTGAGAAACACCAATGAATCCCAGTGACAAATAAAACACTATAAATACACAGATTTACACACACACTAATTCTTGGAGAATGGCACATAACTAACTTATTTATTACAAGTAACTTCTGTCCTTTTAAAAAATGACCATTTTAATTTTTACTCTCAAAGGAAATGGATATTACGGAGAAAAGCACATTGCAGTTTATAATATGCTAAACAAATAATGCTTGTTTAGTGTAAGTTTGGTTACACGCCCTTTATTAGAATGGTGCTGGTGTGGTGACTGAGACCTCACTGTCACAGCTAGCTGTGTAATGTGTACTGAAAAAGAATGTGGACAGTAACGTGTTGCAGAAGTAAGCTTATTAGGGGCTGGGGAGATGGCTCAGTGGAATAAGCGCTTCCCTGGCAAGCGCAAGGGCCTGAGTTCAATCCCTGGTTCCACCAAAAAAAAAAAAAAAAAAAGCCTATTAATAAAGACATGAAGCTCAGAGCACAAGAGCAAGGGTTCGGAACAAGATGCGGAACAGTAGACACTGTACTGTGAGGTGAGCCGTGTTCATCGTTAGAAATCTTAGGTTCTTCGCAGTGAAGGCACACGTGCCACGCTGTCCCTTGCCAGTAGACTTCTGTTAGGGCTGCTGAGTTATTTTGACGGTCACTTTCCTTTTTTTGTTTTTGATGTCCATGACTTAGGCTTTAAAAAGCCTCCTGTGCATTGTTAAAACAGCAAGACACTCAGCTGTGTAACTTTAAAAAAAAAAAGTTATTTGTTTATTTATTTGATACAGGGTCTCACTGTGCAGCTGGGCCTCGTAGTGATCCTCCTGTCTCAGCCTCCCCAGTGGCTAGAATTACAGGTGTGCACCACCATGCCCACGCCTGGTCTCGGTAGCCAGCTCAGCATGCCTGGGGGCGCGGCCAGTGCAGCATGTGGTGCGGGGGATTGATCCCCATTCCCAGCGCTTGAGTAAAATTCATTCAGTCGTAAGTCTAATACTGCCAATTAATAATAAGCACAACAATTAGAAGATTCAGTTTAAAAATTACACAGGTTCATAATTAGGATTTTGATATAATGGCAATAATTGTGAATTATGGCTCCAAGCTAGTCCTCTAATGGGCTCTTCTAATAGTCCGAACATTTTTAATAATATAATTTATTCTATTTTATTGTGGAACAATTAGAAATCATTTCTCAATAGATTGTGCTCTGAAATTACTTTTGAGGAAACATGTAGGAATTTCCACATTGTTTTTGCCATATACAGTTGAAGTTCTGAAGCTGTATAGTGTTTTTCATTACAGCAAATAAAATACTAATTAATTTTTTTTTATATTTATTTAGCACAGAGTCTACAGTATCTCACTACGTAGATCGAACTCATAGTGATTATCCTGTTTTCAGCCTCCTAAGATCTTGGATTACAGGCATGCACCACCACACCAGTCTCGTTCTCAGTTTCAGCACGCCCTGTGGGCAGGGCTGGCATGGCATGCCAGGGATTGAACCCTGCCCACTGGGCTCTACCTAAGCATATGCTTTAATCGGCTGAGCCGTCTGGCCAGCCCTAATCCCTGGCATGGCATGCCAGGGATTGAACCCTGCCCACTGGGCTCTACCTAAGCATATGCTTTAATCGGCTGAGCCGTCTGGCCAGCCCTAATAATATTAATACAAACTGAATTATTTATACAGTACATGACAAATGCATATATGAATGTGTGTATTATCTATTTGAATATACATTATATATTTCATAGGTGTGTAAATGTAAACATAAAGCCCGTTTGGGGAGATTTCGTTGTTAGTTTGGCTTCTTTGCTATTTAGCCTGTGTGTGTCTGTGTTTCCTCTTCACCAATACTGTACCTTTCTACGTATGTTTAATGCTGTACTCAGACCATAAACTTCTTTAGTAGAACTCAACCAAGTTTGCGTTCACCATTATTCCCTGACTACTATGCTTGTGTTTTAAATGACTTTGTTTTTTTTTCCTTTCCTCTTTCAGCCCAATTCCATCTTTTTTTTTTTTTTTTTTTTTTTGGGATTGAACTCAGGCCCTTGCCCTTGCCAGGGAAGCACTTATTCCACTGAGCCATTTCTCCGGCTTTTTTTTTTTTTTTTTTTCAATTCCATCTTTTCCAGTGGAACTGAGGACTTGCTAAGTTGGAGAGTAATGATACTTTAAATCATACCATTGTGTGACCTAATAACCCATCTGGAATTTCATTCATATATTAGAAAGCAGATGCATTTTTGTCCAGCTGACTGTATTTCACTGAATTAGTGAAAGGAGTGGTGTATTAAGAATCCCGAGAGTGGCTTTCGAATTACCTTGACCTGGATACAACCCAGTGTAAAGTGGAAATTTGTATCTTGTACGGCTGGTTTTTTCCCTCCCAATTCTGAGTGTCAGCTTTTCTGTATCCTATATAAGAATATATAAGACAAGTCATATGGTGCAGAGTAATTAAAACACTAGAAATAAAACTAAAGCATACCTTGTGTCATAGGAGTTCAGTAGATAGTGACAAGCCGAAGAACTGACCTGAAGCAGTCAGGCAGTGCCGGAGGCTTGCGGCAGCACATGGCTAGCTTGGCACAGGTATCCATCATACAGACCTCTTTGCTGCGTTTGGCGATTTGGCTTTTGCTGTCGTCTTGTGCCTCAATCCTAGTCCCTGGGTCTCTTGGGATTACAACTTCCTGTTCTACTCTTTTTTCTTCCTTTCAAGAATCTTTTGCATCATATACACACGGTGGTTGTCCACAACCTGATGTACCATATATAAATCCATCCAGCATGGGCTTTACGCTCATTGTTTCCTTGGGAACCACGCAGGTGTTAAAAGTCAGGTCGCAGATGCTGGATAGCCGTGTTGTGCATCACACACCTAAAGCCTGGATGAATTTTATTTCTCTTAGATCTTCTAACTTGTTGGGCAGGATTGAGATAGAGTGGGGTGTAGTCGTGCCATCTTTAAATATGTGTCTGCTAAATCCTTTCAGTGATGCCAGTTTTGGTGTTTAGAATTTGAAAAAGTGTGACGTAAGTACTTCACTATCATAAGAATTCTATGGGGGGGACATTAAGAGTATATTTAGAGTAACAGTGTGTATCAGCTATGTGTGTTAAATAACAAAGTAGGGTCAGTGTGTGGCAGAACTTTTATTCCATGACATTAACAAAAATTGTTCTGGATGAGGATTTATATTCAGTATTTGTAGTAAAACCAGGCACTATTTATAAAGTTGATTAAATTCATCATTTTTGCTTAGACAGAACCATTTAGTTTGTGTTTATGCTAGATTATGTAGAAAAGGTTTTGATAGCATGACTTCAAAAGATCTTTAAAAAATGTTGAGGCCAAGTCAAGATCTATAGGAATAGTAATAGATTTCTGATATAGGCAAGAACAAATATGTGTATACGTGACACTTTACGCATGAGCCGTATTAGCATAGCTTCATTAAAACAACTTGTTGTAAATGAGTTAAAGTTGCGTTTTCTTCCCTTTTGCTTTCAGGTTTCAGCAGAGCAGCTTTGCCGTTTGGGTTAGTCAGACGAGAATTATCCTGTGAAGGTTACTCTATTGATCTGCGATGTCCGGGCAGTGACGTCATCATGATTGAGAGTGCTAACTACGGGCGGACAGATGACAAGATCTGTGATGCTGACCCCTTTCAGATGGAGAATACAGACTGCTACCTCCCAGATGCCTTCAAAATTATGACACAAAGGTAAACACGTTATGAGATCCAAATTTGCAAAGTTGTCCTCATGGCAAAGTGGGCAGACATTGCCCGTATCTCAGTCTGCAAATTAAATTGCATTGAATTTTTACCTGTTGATGTTGATTTCTACCTGGTGCTACAGTGCCTACAACGTTCTTATCTGTATATTTTAATATAGACAGGAGATAAGTCACACATAGCCTTTATCTTGCATATTGAAAAATAAAGAAGGACAATTCAAATGTTATCTTGGTTTTTGAGGTTTCAAAAAAATGAAATACTTTCACTAATAAGAGTATTTATATGCCCAGAGTCTTTGTTATTAATTGCTCCTGAACGTTTTTTGTTTGAGTCAATGTTAGTTTTTAGAGCAATTTTATGTTTACAGCAAAGCCGAACCATTGTCACATAAGTACGTTTCCTTCCTCTTCGGTGCCTGGCACCACAGTGGTACATTTGTTTCCACTGGTTGAACCTACAGCAACTTGGCATTGTACAGTCTGTGTATTTTATTTTGTTTTGTTTTATTTTACTTTATTTTTGAGGTTCAGGAGGCAGTTTATTATACCAGTGGGCTTCTGACTAGGATCTCTCCCGAAGCATTCTGTGTGTTTTAACAACTGAGTCATGCTGTATGCCGCCTTATATCATATGGTTTTGCTGCTCTAAAATTCTCTGCCTCACTTCTCTTCCTTCCTCTCGGGGACCCTTGTCATCTCCCCGTGTTGTACTGTCTCCTTAGTTCTGCCATTTGTCAACTGTGAAATAGTTAGAACCACGTGCCCTGCCAGGTTGGGTTCTTTGGCTTGGCGATAGGCATTTTTAAATTTAAAAAAATCGTAATGAAATAATAAGAGAATAAAAATAGTTAATACATTATTATCATCTTCCAAGTAGAGTAGACAGACCAAGAAGATTTTCCCAAGAAAGAAAAAGATAATAGCACAAAACTTTGTAAGGTGAACTAATAATATAAACAGGGCAAATAAACTTCTGTAGTAAAATATTTTTGAATCAACATAGTAGGTAATTTAGGGTAATATTTGAACTTTCCACTTTCTATTTATCTTCAGTTTTGCATTGAAGTTTTTGCTGTGTCTTGTCTTAGCTCAATTCTTTTTAAACAGTAAGAGCCCATTGACTGCGTGGTACCACAGTTCACCTACTCACATACTGAAGGACAGTTTGATTGCTTTAAATTGAGATTTTTATGAACAAAGCATCTATATCTGTACACAAGTGTTCTATGGACGTAAGTTTTCAGTTCATTGGAGTAAATGTCAAGGAGTACGGTAAAAGTGTGTGTAGGTTTATAAGAAACTGCGAGGCTGTCTTCAGAAGTGACTACCGTTTTGTGTTCCTAGCAGCAATAAATAGTACCGTGTGCTGGTCCACACTCTGCTGGCATTTGAAGTTGGTCGCCTTTGGGTTTCAGTCGTTCTTACTAGGTGTGTCGTGGCCTCTCGCTGTTGTTTGCACTGGTAATTTCACTGTGGGACTATTGTTCATGTGCTTGTTGCCCTCTGTGTGTTGTCTTTGGTGAACTGTCTAGAATTGGGTTTTTAAAATCAAGTTTTTCTCTCTCGTTTAGTTAACAGTTGATTGTGCAGTTTGTGTAACAGTCCTTTTTATCAGTTGTGATGTATCTTGTAGCTATTTTTGCCCAGTTTCGGGCTTATCTTCTCATGCTCTTGATAACAATAAGCCAGAATAAAACAACAAATTCAAACTAAGAATATAGCTGGGACTAGAAATCCTGCGCCTTTCCATGCCGAGCCCACTGAGCAGCCTGGTACATGGTAGAGTATCAGCCCTCCCTTCCCCTTGCGATTCCGTGGCCAGAAGCCGAGGCTTGTTGCCAGTCATCACGAGAGGATGTGGTGCAGGGCTGCCCCAGCCCAGGAAAAGATTCCTAGTGTAGACATGTAGTCCCACCATGCTTTGGCAGCCTGCTGAAATTGAAGATTCCAAATTAAGCTTTCTGGATCAGGGGCCTTCCGCATTTGAGGTAGGGTACTCGGTGCTCGCCATCATTTCTTTTTGAGCTGTGATACTCCTGCTGTATTAATTAGAATGTTATATA
>NW_004524685.1:8402500-8417327 GCF_000260255.1 Octodon degus | reverse complement strand
GGCCCTGGGCAGAGTATTATGGTGTCCTTTCTCATGTCTTTTGTAGGCCATCTTAAAATAAGGTGGCGAATTTTCTAGACAGGGTACTGTATAGTGTGGACACAGGGAAAACAGTAAAAGGAAAAGAAAAGATGGAAAAATCTCCACCCTTTAGTATGGGTCGCCATATTTTGTTTTATTAGCATATTTTTTTTGACAGTTATGGTCACTTTCTTTCAGTGCTAATCCTGATAAAATCATTAAGATGTTTTGTAGGAAACCAGACTGTATGACCTTACTTTGGAAACACTTCCTGTAGATTTTTCTTTTGACACCTTGACATTGGTATTATAAAATTAAGCCCCAAATGACATTTGCTTCAATAGTTCTTATATAAATAGTGTTTTTATCTTTTATGGATAGTGTAAATTTGAAATTTTGGCCTGTAAAACAAATCACATTTTATGACTTGCCTGAATAAAGTGGATTTCCTAATCTGAAAACCCAATATCTGAAATATTTGAGAATTGTAAAATTTTTGAACACCAACGTGAAGCAGATAGAAAACAGAACTACATGTAAGCTTCTGTGATAGGTTGTGTCAAAGCACGTATTGAGTGAAATACTGTATAAAAGTTACCAGGAGGCCGAAGCAGGTGGATTGGTGTGAGTTTGAGGCCAGCCTGAACTCAAAGTGAGACCCTGTCTCAAAAAGACAGAAGAAAAAAGAAAAAAACCCTTCAAGTTATATGTATATGGTGTATTTGAAATATAAATGAATTTTGTGTTTAGATTTTGCTCCACTATATCTGCCATATGTATACATATATTCCCCTAAAGCCTTAGGCTCTGAAACATTTCTGGTGTCGTGCATTTCTCCAGTGATGGGGAGCACTTTGCACATGGTATTTCAAAATGTGGCACCTGCCTGTTCTTGGTAGACAGATGCTTTCAGTCGTAGTTGACCATTTATCTCATTGTTCACGTGGTAATTCACCTTTCAGTGGTAGTGACCCGAGCTAGGCTTCCAGGAGCAGGCTGGAGCGCAGCAGAAGGATTACTGTGTGCGATTACCCATTTTCACTGGACTGACCAGCAAAAGGCAGTGGGGTTGGTACAAAGAGAACGTTTGGCAGGGCTGAGTTGAACGCATTACACATTTTAGGTGATTTGCCAAGTTATCTAATCCTGTGTGTCATACTTTATGTATGAATAACACTATATTGTAGGAAACAACAGGATAGAGCATTGTTTATTTTGTAAATATAGGCCTACATTTCTTGATATCACTGTACTTTATAAAATATAGTACTAAGTATTAAGCCTAGCCACTTACCACGCTGGACAAGTGCTTTACTGTGAACCTTCCTCCACAGGTGTTTTTTGATGTTATTCGGCGACAGTCTCCCTAAATTGGTCAGGCTGGCCTCGGACTTGTGATACTCTGTCTCAGCCTCTGGAGGATATAGCATTACATGCTGGCCCCATCACACCTGGCTGATGGTATACTTCGAAAAAAGATCTAGAAATTGGGAGCATTTAAACTTTGTAAAAGCCTTTATTTGTTCTTTCTGCCCTTATTTTCATAATCTCCAAACAGTTATATGGTATATTGATACAAATATGGGGCATTTCCAACACTAGTGGCAGAAAATATGTTCTAAGTTGTATTACACTGGTGACCTATAATTATTCACTCAGCAGAATGACGGTTTAAACACGAAGACTTCCCTGTAAAGGAAGACAAGGTTGAGATGATTTTAAAATTAGCTTCATAGTTCTAATTGACAAGTACCCTTTATGGGTGTCAGACTAAAAACCTTAAGGGATTTTGTCATATTTGACTAGTTTAGAGTTTCCAATAACTGTAAGAAAAACAAGTAGGCAGTATTTTTGAAACTGAATCATTATGAACAATTACTGAATATGTAGGATAACTTGACTCTTTTTAAAGTGCTAAGGCCCTAACAACTTAGCAGTCTTTTTCCATTTATAATCATCTAAATCTGATATTTTGTGATGCAATAAGGACTGTCACATTTACTTCTTTAATGTAAAAAAAAATTCTCTGGAAAGCGCAAATAAAATACTAAATTTTTTCTGTGTATACAGTGATGGAGACACAGAAATTTTAGTACCCTTGCAGTGCATTTGCTTTGTATTTCGAAGTTAGCTCCAGTTGCCACTTCTTGTAGTTAAGAATCAAGCAAATAAATATATTTATAATTGAGACCTTGATCCCAAGCATTCATCCTCCATTTTCTATTTTACCCTCATTTAAAAGCGTGAAAGTAAGGCTTGTTAGTAACACAGAAATGCTTGGGACCAGAAGTGTGTCACATTTTCGGCTTTGAAATACTTGCAGTGGTTTTCCTGGTTGAGCATCCCTAGTCCAGAAAACCTAAAATCTGAAATGCTTCATCTGGTATTTTAAATTTTAAACATCTCCTATTGAACAGCACTTCAGAATTTTTTTAGATTAGGGATACTCGGCATGTATGTTGACCCTGTAAGTATTCTGAGTTGCTTATCTAAAAAGTACGAATAGAAATGTTTTCTTAAAATTGTTTATATTGTCTCCTTTATGGACCGGTCGCAATGACAGGGCACGTTTTTAGCTCTCTTTGAAGACAGTTACTGTGTGAGCACAGCATGAAAACACGACTTTGAACTCATTCACCAAAAATGTTTCTGCTGCTACTTTTATGTGTCTGATCTGATTAATAATTAGAGTTGTACTAACCATACTGTGCTTTACGATCCTTGATTACGAACTCAGGTCATAAGCTGGTGTTCTGAACTGCACCTTAAGTTCTTTCTCCACCTCTCTTTGTTTATGTTCCTTTTTCCCCAGATCCACTCTTTGTCATCAAGGCAGTTTGCTGCATGTGTTTGTTTGCTTTATTTTGTTTCAGTTTGGCTGTGTAATGTGTTCGTAATGTTCTAGCATTTTTGCCTGGAGACCTGAAAGTAGATAAGTAGGTGTCGACTCAGAAATTTGTATTGCAGTTTGGACTGTCAAGTCAGTGTGCATAGATAGGTCAGTTGCTACAGAGCAGTTCGTGCTGTCATACGCCTGTTAGTGTTCCTTCATTCGTACAGAGAGAGTGATAGCTGTACCTGCTTCAGCTCTTCCCTGTGTTTGGAGGGTTTATTTTGTGTAATTAACTGAAACATAGACTTTTATGCTGAAATTTCCCAATGAAAGATCGTCACGTCCTCAAATCAGGAAACTGTCCTGGTGTCTTTAGTTCTTTTAGTTAGCCAAAAATGTTTTTGACATGTATGTATAGCAACTGAGTAGAACAAAATAACACAACTGTGTAGTTTGTTATTAAACAAAATTCAGTGTATTTGTTATGTGCACATCAGTGCCCTAAACTTTGTTCCCATGCAGTGTCATGTTTACGACCACGGCGGGACCTCAGCCCATGAGCTTCATTTGTTCTCTGATTCTGAAAACGGTGGCCACGTTCATGTCTGTCACTCCATGCAGAGCTCACAAACCAAAACAGTTTTGTCAAATGCTCGGTCAGCAAACCAAATTGTTCACAGAAGCGTTCAAGAACCAGTGCTGCTGTATTTCAGCAGCCAGTGGCCTACACAGGGTTGGGGTCTGCCAGAGTGGACATACAGATGGAAGAGATTGGAAGCTGACAGCTGCAGGAGAGCTGACGACATTACCCAGGCACCACGTAGTTTTAAGTACGCGGAAGCTCTGGACCACCCCTGCCATTGAAAGGGCAGAGGTCAAGTTGCTATCCGGGAAACTGGAGCAGGCATGCGAAGACAGTATCTTGCAAGTCGGAAGTAAACTACAGGAGTGAGGCTATTTTTCTTGGTGATATTGGAGGTTTCAGTTCCATTTTAGCAGCTCATATATAAAAATTGCTGAGATTTTCAAGACAGCAAAATGTAAGGATAGAAATCAAGTGAAATGGTAATCAGTCGTAAACTGACTGGCAAGAGTTGGGCAGAAATCTGGCCACATGGAAGTAAAAAGTGAATGCATTCATAGTTTATAGTGTAAGGGTGTCATTAAGGGGTGTTTATCAGAAAGCAGTGGTCGTGAACCTGTGGCGCACATGGATGGCGGGCACCCGTAGCCCCCTGTTGGTGCGCAACCCCGCGGCTGACCATCAGGAACTGCTGATTTTTTCTAAACTAACCTCGGTGTTCAGGTTTAATTCCAGTGTTGGCACTTTGTGATAAATAAGTGGATGTGAGATTGCAGTTTGGGCAAAGGCCTCTGAGACTTTTGCCATCGTTGCCATAAAGGGAGGGGAACAATGTAGCTTCGAGAAGTCAGGTGAAATTGACTATTGTAAACCAAGGGACACGGAGGCTCAGGAGATGGAAATCGGCCCTGATGTGTAGGGACTGTGCAAAATCTATTCCTCTTTCATACCTCATTTATTCCTTTCTAGCCTTGATTTTCCCCTTTCTCAATCTATCAATGTCCTGCCCTGTTATTTCTAAGTATAAAAATTACATTTTAAGTGATGTTTTTAACCCCAAAACTATTCACGTGGTGACATTTTCTGGTATGCCTGAGGATTTGAAGGAATGTGTGACTAGTGTGGGATGGAGTGTGCTAATGTATATGTTACTATACTTGTGTATGTATGTGTGTGGGCTTGTCAGTTCTTTCCAATGCAGAGGTTGTGTACCCTGAAACAAGCGGAGTGACCTTTCCCTCTGCTAGGCCACCTTCTTGTTCTTGGAGCCAGCAAGTGACATAGCCAAGGACCTTCTGTTGGACGGTTGGGTGGTGGGCCAAGGGATCAATTTAAAGAGTCATTCAGGGGCTGGGGAGATAGCTCAGTGGCTTTAGTGCCTGCCAGCAAGCACAAGGTCCTGAGTTCAATCCCTGATACCAAATAGATAGATAGATAGATAGATAGATAGATAGATAGATAGATAGATAGTCATTCGATATGGGGGTTGTTGGAGCTGCAGGGGAACGTGACTTGTCATATTCCAGACCCCACTGATTACCCTTGGGGAATCAACAGTTATTGCAGATCACATACTTACACTTTTATTCTGTTGCTTCCTGTATGATCGCCGTATTTAAAAATATCCCTGGGAATGAATAGCATAATGACAACCCTTTTGCATGTCGTGATCCATTGAAAAAGGCTGAATTATTTGCTTCAGAGGCCAAAAATTTAAATTGTCTGTACCTTGAATGATGAACATGTTTTTTAGTATTATAAGAAAATTCTTTCACTTTGAATTTCCATTGTTGGGTTTTTTTGTATAATTGTGTTATGTTCGAATATACTAATATATATTAATTATGCATTAATTAGTTAAAGGAGAGACTTAAACACACATACACAGTTTTATTGTAAGAAATGGTGGACATCAAATCTTCTCAATGTATCCAAGAAAATCCATTAAAATTCAGTCACAGCTCTGCCAGTGTTCTCTGACAGGCTTCGTGATTATAGATTTGACTTTGTGCGTGCTCCTCCTGACATACAAGCTGTTCAACTTTTATATTGATCATTCATTTTTCTGAAGAAGCTTCGTGTCTCGGTCAGAGCTGTATGAGTTTTTTTTTTTAAATTTAGTGAACACATGTATACTGATACCTCTTTACAGGTAGCACTAACTTTTTTAGTTACTTTATGCCCTTCAAATGTTTTCCTCATTAATAGCATGTATCAGGGAACAGAAATCAGCCCGATCCGCCTTTTCGTCTAAGTTGTTGTTTCATAGTATTTGGGGAGTTGCTGTGTTATTTTCGTACATTATTTTAAGCGCTCACTAGTCGGGGTACTCTTGCCGTTCGCATACACTTACTCAGTCCCATAGGGTCTTAGCCCGCTGCTTCTGAGAAACTCCATTCTTACCCTTATGCAGTTTCTCCCGAGTGCTTTTATCTATCTGTGGTGTCAGGTTTATCAACCATTTGTCCATTAGGATGAAATACATTTGGGGAAAAATAAATAACTGAAATGCTACTAACCCATCATCTCTGTGCAATCTACTTAGGTTATTTTCTGTTACCTGATGGATTTCCACTAATTCTCTCACTCCTGGCTGAGTTATTTCAAGACAAGTAACTGGAATTACAACCCACATGTCTTTGGCTAAGGCTTTGAGAGGTTACTAGTATAGATTCTTGGTCCTTAGTACAGTAATAAATAACCATTAAAGCTCTAATTGGTATATCTAATTGGACACATACTTTGCATGTCACTTATTGATGGCGTTTAAAGCAAAGCATTCATGAGAGGAAGGGGAGGCTATTGGCAGTAAAAAAAGAAATAAAATAAAAACACAAACCATATTAAACATTCGCATTTAGGATACAAGAAAGACTAATAAATCATAACATGCCCTAGAAGATATATTATTTAAATGTCCCTTAGGACCTTGCTTATCAGATGAAGGCAACAGATGCAGAGTCACCTCCCAGATTCTGCTCTACGAGGTGCTCTGTTTTACCTTTTGTTTTATTTTATTTTGGCCAAACGGGGGATTGAACTCAGCCCCTGAGCTTGCCAGGGAAGAGCTTATTCCACTGAGCCATCTCCCTGGCCCCTGTTTTACCTTTTAAAATGAAAATAAGTCGAACAGTTCTCTTACTACCATTCTTTACTGAAAAAAAAAAAAATTGTTTAGCATTTAGATGTGTAAATTTACCAGGTTAGTTGACAGAACTTGTTTGTCTAATTCATAGACCAGATACGCTAGTGGCTAAACACATGCTTAAAATTTAAATAAATTATTACTTAATGAAACTTTTTGTGGCCAGCGAGGATTCTAGTGGCATTTGGCACAAGCACACACACGAATGAAATGTGCAAGATCTACTCACTACCAGTTTGAGGGATGGTTTTGTGATTTCATTTTAGTATGTATGTATTTCTTGTGTCATGCTGGTAATGTAAATGTTTAGCTCACAAGCATCCTTTTAAAAAGTGATACTTTGAACGGAAACACAAACTTTAGCTATAGGTGCAGATAATAGCTGCGGGATTTATTTTAGATTTTTAAATCAAAAGATAGTCACTCTTTTTCCTTCAGTTTTAGCTTTTACTTTTGTTTTTGCCATTGGTTCATCTTCCCCAAAACACCTTCAATACCAGCGCAACAGAATTGTAAGACAGTCCATCTTTCTTACCATTAAAAAACAGCATCAAGAGAACATATTATGAATAAGAATTTCACTTAAGAATTTAGAGTAATTTTTAGTTTGCTGTACTATTTTATTTTTATTGGAGGAAAATAATGCATGTATATATAGAATTTTAAGAATAATTTTGCTGTGTAAAATAAGGTACTTATTATTTTATTCAATAATCATTGTATTATGTGATGAAAAATTATATATGATTTTAGGTACAATTGAAAATTTTTCATTCTAATTATCCTTGTACATCTAATGAGATTTCCAAGTAAATAAAGTATATACCTGTTGTTTAATAGAGAAAACACTGTTAAGCATTGATGAACCCAAAATCCATTTTTCCATTTTATTTTCTTACTAGCAGTTCGGAAGCAGGGTAGTAATGTTGAATTGGTCTCATTCACAGCATATTTTGTTGATGTAATTTTATAAAATGAAGAGAGCAAAACATTTCCTATTAATTTGAAGATTAAATTGTCAGCTGTTACAGCTTTATGAATTTTCTATATATCACGTACTGAAATCTTAAACATACAAACTGATAACAACTTAGCAACCACAAAAGGCAGCAGTATTGACTTTGTACTTTGTCCATAGCGTAAATTGTGAGAAGTTATGTTTCCGATGGCATTTCCCTATTGCAGAGTTATCTGTGTTGCAGGCTACAATCATCTTCTCTTCTTGTTTTATTTACTCTGTACTTTTCTTAAATCTATTAAACAGTTTACATTTTTAAATGCTGTTTGTTGCTTTACAGTCAGGTTTTGACCCAGTGCCTCTTTCAGATGATCCTAGGAAGAATCCTGTTATGAAAAAATACAAAGAATGGTTCTGTAGCCTTTTAGTATTTTCTTTTTTTTTTTTTGTATAAATCAATCAAGGATAGTGCATGACTAATGTCTGTGTTCTTCCAGTGTTGGTTCACATGTCACGTGGAAGTGGGGAAATGTATATTCGACCTCGGTTAAACACACTACCTCGGCCTTCGAGTGTGTGCAGTAGGCGTTGCTTTGTGTATGTGGACTGAAATGACTCTTGTGGTCCTAACTGCTTTTATTTTATACCGCGGAGCTAGCATTGACGTTGAACTCACCTGCCATCTTTGGAAGCACCATGCTGTCTCTAAGGTAGACTCATGATCAACGTGTGCAGCTCGGGAGTCTTAGGACATCAAAGCTGCCCACTTGCATCGGCCTCTGTGGAGGCACTGGAGGATGGTTTTCATGCGGTTTGTAAAAGTACGATATTTGGACACAATCTTGAAAGGTTTTGATTTCATCCTCCTGTTACTCTTCTCATTTACAGTGGCGTAAGAGAAGCAAGAGCGTTTGGAGATTTTGTTTGGGGGACATTAGGCTCTTTTATGAAAATTTATTATTCAGGCTGAGTTTTTGGAGCTATTCTTTTGTGGTTTAGAGGACTATGTATAATTAAGCTGTTGCTAGCTACTGTAGTAAAGAAATATCCTTTAGAAATAGCCCCATTGTTCATTATATTTCCTTACTGGTTGTGACATAATGTTCAAAGCTGGATTTTCACATTGCAGTATAAATATATTTTGTATCATGTGAGATAGGAGGGAGGTGGAAGAGAAGTGATGTTTGTAGTTGATCAAGCCAGAAATCAGTCTATGAAAAATACTTTGTCATTAAATGTGTAAGAAGCCAAGAGATCCTTTGGTTAGCATGGACAACTAAGTTTTCACCTGGAAATTCTTGGTGGGATGCATAGATTACAGAGAGCACGCAGTAAGTGAGATGCTTGAAATTAGAAATGTTCTATGTTACCGCCTCCTTTGATAAGTGTAAGAGAAAACAGAACTGATCAGAATTCCACACTGAAGCGTTGCGACAAGCGGGAGCACATGCGGCAGTGCAGGTGCGGACTTGGTGTATCTCAGCCATCAATAACGACAAACATGCCAATCAGCGATTCCAAAGAATGGCAGCACTGCAGAAAGTAACACTATAAAATTGTTGTATGAGAACACAACTGTGCGGTGCACAGCTTAAAAAACAAACAGAAGGTATTAAGGAATGTTAGGCAATTAATTAAAATCTTAGTTTTCTGGACTTGGTTTTGATTGTTGTTAGGTTTTACACTTTTACCTATGGGTGTTCTCCCCCCTTCCAGAAAACAATTGTTTATTTTGTGCTCGATTATTTTTCTACTTGCAAAGGATTCTTAAATGAAGATCCCTAAGGTTTAGGAGCTTTGAACTCCCCAAACCAGAACTCACATCTCTTTTTATTGTTAGTTTTAGAAATGATGCTTTTGAAAAGCTGTTGTCACATTCACTAGAAATTCCTAGGTCAACACTCCCTTGTGTCTTCTTGACATCTTTTTGTTTCAGAGATTTAGGTCTTGTAAGAAGGTATTGATCATAAAAATTTAACAATTAAATTTGAGGCATGGTACTTATGCAGGTAAGACAGCAAACATTTATTACAAAATTTGAGCTAGAATCACTCAAATAATTCTCACAGTTTATGTTAATAAATTCCTGGTTTAAAGTCTTCATACTATATAATGTGAAATAAATTAAATGAATGTTACATTAATGAGTTGACTTGTCTTTTACTCTCTCTGTCTTCCTGCTTGTGGTATTCCCTTCACGTCTAAATCTTCTTTCTATAAATAGCTTTTATGTGGAAAAAACTGTTACTTAAGGTACTTTTCTTTACTAAGATCAGCAATTGAAAGATATTTTATAAATCAAAGGTTTTTTTCCCTATTCCTTTCAGTTCCTAAAGCAAGAACAATACAGTACTATCTCAATAGTAAGAGATGAGAGGATAATTTTCTCAGGACATTTTATAATTTGATATTTTTGTCTCATACATTAAATTATATTAATATTCCTTCCTAAGATGTTCTAATTATTAATTTTTGGAATTCTATACATATAACTTAAAATAATGTTTATAAGCAACCTTTGCAATCAGATTGTGGGTTATGCAAATGAAAATAATATCTTTTAAAGATATATATATATGAGAAAAGGGGTAGACGGATGGTCATAACAAATATTATTACTTGATAAGTTGATTCTAGACATTTATATATACATTGCCATCTATTCCAATCCTTGACGAGTAGACCTTTATTAGGGCATGATGATTACTGAATGTGAAATGTAACCAAGATTTTTATTCAAATATAATTTAAATATTCATCAAAGAGAAGTTATGCTTGAGACTGACAGAGACTATTAACATCAAAAAATATAATTAACTGCATTGGGTATCATGAAGCAGAGTTAGCCAAATAGCCAAGAGGTCTAATTGCTCTAGAGTTTGAGAAGCAATGGTTTTATTTTATGCTGTAGCTGTGGAATTAATAGTAATGTGGTTTCCTATGTGGGCCAATTAAAAGCTGCCTATTAAGGTTCATTGCTCTATAGGAAACCCATTGAATATCGCTTAGTAAACAGGATTGACATGTCAGTGTGTACAAGAAGATAAAATAGAATAAAAACCATGGAAATGAGACATCGCATTAAAAGAACTGACTTTGAAGACAATTCATCGAACTCGTTCCCATCGCTTTGTGGCAGGGGATGCTGCCACGCAGCTCCGATTCCTCTGTTAGGATCTGGCTCTGTTCCCCAGCAGCCAGGGAGCCTCCCTCTGCAGGGCTCACAGCTGAGCCCCCTGCAGGGGCTGCCGGGAGCAGAGCGAATCGTCAACCCTTCTCTTCAGAGACAGCATTCGCAGAGTGACGAAGATTGGTCTCCTCCTTTTGCTTCATTTCAGGACACTTTGGAGGACTCTCCCAGCACCAGACCTCCTCGCTGGGAGCTTTCCTTGGCTTCAATAGCAGAGCTCCACTTTTTGCTGCCCAAACCTGTTCCACCGTTGCTTCCCTAGTAGCTGCAAAGACCTGTGCGATACATTAGCCTCTTGGAGACTTCTGTATGATATTCTACTTCATGTGATCAGAGAGAGAGACAGAGACAGAGACAGAAGGAGAGAGGCATTGATACTAAATGTAAAAGCAAAGGTACATTTTAGGAATCTGCCAGCTACATCAAAACCAAAAATTGTTTAAGCAAAACAAACAAAAATGTTGTTCAGTTCCAGGTCTCAAAATGACTTTTTGCTTTATAAAAATTCATCTTGTCATTTCATTATTGGGTTTTTTTCTAGTAAAAGAAATATTCAGACCTTTGTGGCTCTGTTTTTAGCTGAATGCAGAAGGAAAGCGTTCTTGATTGAACCCCAAAGATTTTGCCCTGCTTCATTGGTAGAAATTTAAAAATGGATAGCCATTCCAGTGGCATTTTGACATGAATGAGGTTGCTAAAATGCCAAAGTTTAAGGGTCAAAGAGAAGAGCGGTTACAAGACCTTCTGGTGTTTCTTTTTTTAAATAAAGACTACCACGTATACTTAATAAATTGACCACGATTCCTTGCATAAAACACATACTGTTGTTGTACTACTATAACTCCTTTGTATTTTTTGCAAATAAAATTAGTTCTAAAAGTACTGAACTAAAATAAGCGGCCTCAAAGAGGTTTGTTAAAACATCTCGTTTAAGAGGTTTGTACCTATGTTGTTTATTTATTATTTCTTGCCTATATCTTGTAATATGAGAAACTACTTTGGCAGTAACAATACACAATGTACTAACCATTGTTACTCTCCTAAAAAAAAAAAAATAATAAAACATCTTGTTTAGTAGTACCTTTTGTAACATGAAAAATCTTCATTGCTTCAGAGAGCTTAATGTGTACGGTGTGATCGTGTATATGAAAAGTCTGTAATCTGCAGTGATAAAGCTGTTTTCCTGGTCATTCATTATTCAGTACACTTACCCTGCTTAGGTCTGTGGCACGAGAGTGCACGCAAGCTTTCAGAGGCGCGCGGTTGTTTGCCGCCTCACAGCACACGGCCCCGTGCTTCCACGCCTGGACATGCTGTAGGGATATTTAAAGCGCTTGAGTTTAACATTTATAGGTCTTGATGAGCTGAGCCTTTCAGACAAGCTGCTGATATGAAGCTAATTCAGAGTAGGAGTGTCGTATTGAATGCCAGCCGGCTGCCTTTGTCATTATTTTTAAAAACTAAGATGAGCCATTCATACAAACTGTAAATCAGGAAGTTTTTAATTTGATTCATATTATAAGGTGATAGAACCATATGTAGGCCTGGAATATCACGTAATTGCTCAGTTACTGACTTACTCTACTAAACGTTCACTGAGTTATGTGATACATAAGCCGTTGTGCTCAGTATTGTGAAGGTATTATGAATAACCAGTATGGATGTATATTTGCAAGGGTAAAAACTGATATTTATGGAGTTAATGAAATTTAGAATGCAGTATTATATATGGTACACGTTTCAGAGATTCTTAGCTCACTTTTCAACGATAGACTCAAAAAAAGGAGATAAGCACACAAAAGTTATGATAATAAATATCTTGTATTATGTAATGCATTTGTAGAGCTGGAGAAGAGAAAGTGGTGGTTTAGTGCTGGCTTTAGTGCTGAAGCAATAATGAGTTCATTCTTTTACAGTGGAGGTCAGTAAGATACAATTTCATATATTCTTTGAAAATGGTATCTCTGGGGTAGCACTGTTTCCACAATTGCAGATATTTTTGCACCTAGGACATAGCAGCAGATACTATGTTCTGCTTATTTGAGTACTAGAATCCCAGGTGAGCATAAAATTTTATTTCCCTGTCATTTGTGTCTCCATCCATCCATCCGTCCATCAGTCCGTCCGTCCGGCAGTTTCTTGTCTTTGTGACTGAGGTGCAGTGAAGGATACCTTCCTTGGTCTTTTCTTTTGCCTTGAAGAGCTCTTTGGGTAATAGGCTCCAGAGTGAATGCTTATGCATTGGTGTTCAGTTATCAACAATGCCATCAGCAATGCCTTGTTGCTTTCTTATCAGCTACTTCCTGCTGTCAGCTTGGCACTTATTTCAATAGAAAAGGATTTGCATCAAATGTAATGCCTTATTATATACAGCTAACATGGGGCTTTTAATTGTGCAAACACATGAGGCTCCTGCAGTGGTAGTCAATTTGATAAAAGGATTAGATTATGAATATTGTCATGATTAAAGATTAGCTCTGATTTATCAGAAGTAAGCTGGTGAAATTTGTTGTATATTTATCAGTCAGGTGAGACTTCATTAAATTTGAGGGAATACAAAACCCCACAGTATCCATTTCTTCTTAAATCTCTGATGAATTTGACTATTTATATTCAGATTATGGGTATTAAGAAGGGTCTTGGCCTTCTCCGTGTGCACTTCCGCTCAGATGACTCTAAGAATCTGTTCCCATCTTCTGGCCTTTATTTTCATCTCTTGCCTTAAAAGCATAAGCAAGTAAACACTTATGCCAAACTTATGCAGTTTACTTTTTAAAGGAATTGACAACTAGTATATACCATAAGACATACTGAGTTGTTCTCTCCTTTAAAAAATCCCTTTGGTAAAATAGATAAGAATAAGAATCCCAGTTTAGAAAGTATTGCATGAGGATTTCTTGCTGAAAAAAATCTAAAAGAATCCTAACTTCCAATGGGGAGGCAAAACATGAGATCCTGAAGCTATTCAAGGTCAGTTCATAAAACCCCATACAACGGTGTGTGCAGCACCCTTTGGAGTGTTTGAGAAATAACAAAAGCAGTATGTAGGGAGTATATAGTTTAATCCTACATATAGGAAATATTTGGTGAGTTTAGTTACAAACTATAGAAGAGATACAACACAGAGAAGTATGTGATTAATTGTCAAATTAATAGATGCTTACTGCTGTAGGGAAGAGATGGACAAGAGAGACCGCTAGCTTTGGGTGAGCAGGCAAGAGGAGCTGAATCCTGTGTGGCCAGGGTGATGCTGTGGGCTTCCACAGCCCCTGCTAGGACGAGGCTTTGTGTGCCCAAGTGCCTGCCCACGCACGAAAGCAGTCGCAGCTCAGGGGCTGCTCAGAAGCACCTCAGCGAGGTGGCAAACCCACATGCTCAGACCAGAAGCCAGCTATCTTCAAAACTCTTGAGAATTTTGTACCTCGAGGCCCCAACATCCTTCAGGGGAATCTTCTTAGTAAGGAAGAAATAGTCAAAGATGTAACCATAGTAATTTCTTTGAGTACACGATTTAGAGGTGTTCAGCAAGCTTTGTTAGCTCGCTGCGTGCGCTAGCTCTTTTACATCACACTGAGGTGTTCAAAGTCGTCGTGAAAAGGTTGCCTCTGCAACTCCTTCTGTCTGCCTGCCTGCGTGTGTGTGCGCGTGTGTGTGTGTGTGTGTGTGTGTGTGTGTGTGTGCATGAGCGCACTTCTGTGTCTCCTTTTTCCCTGTCCCTTTCTCCCCCGCTTCTCCCAGTACTGACTGAGCTGTGCACAAGGGGTAGGTGGAATGGTAATAGAGCTTTCGTAGGGTGTGGTTTTGGTAAGTTGGTGGTTGGATTTTCTGGGCCATGGTGGTTTAGCTGTAGTCACGCCCAGGGGATTGTACTAGATCAGCGATTTTGACCCTGGTTTCCCATGAAACCCAAGGTGATAGAAAGAGTGAGGTGAAGGGCTGCGAGAGTCTGAGGTGTGGGCTGCCTCCCCACTGCCAGTGAGGCGCAGCTCAGCAGATTTTTAAATTTGTTCCATGTGTAAAATTTTCTTGACAAAGGGCAGTTGTTGCCAGAATTTGATTCTAATTTGGGGTGCTGTAGTTATTATATATTGAATAAT
>NW_004524685.1:8333523-8402400 GCF_000260255.1 Octodon degus | reverse complement strand
TTTTATTAGTGGATACTTGCCACTACAATTTTTGAACAGGGAGTAGTGTCCTGTGTTAGAACTGAGTACCACTGTGCAAGTTCCTGTTGAATCAGGGCATGATTTGACCACAAGGGTACAATTTAAGTAAATAAGCAATAAGGTGAAGAATGACGTAAGGAGACAGCACGTGGTTTTTGCGCGGTACAAGCTTAAAAGGAGAGCGTTGACAGAAGAACATTTGTAGTATTTTTTTAAAAAATTATTGCATAGCACTTATGTTCTTAGAACAAGTGTTGTCTCTGTTGAACTTTTGGAGAAACATTTACTTCACGTACTGTATTTCCTTTCCCTGCAAATTGGCCCATTACCCAATTTATATTATTAAGACATTCCCCGCTCATATTCTTTCATTCGGTCCTTACCCATTTGCTTCTTTTATGTTTTTCTTCTTATGCATTTGTGTATATACTATGTCAGTATTTTCCTAGCAAAATAGCTTCGAAGTTGCATGAGGAAAGTAAATTACTTCAAAATAAATGTAATGATAAGAGTATATATTTAGCTAACATAGAAGTTTGAAGAAATATAATACTTAGGAAAGATACAGAGTTCAGTTTTGGTAATGACTATCAGTGCTATCTTGCCTCTTGTTGAAAACAAAACAAACAAAAAAACCAAGTACTTATAGAATGTAGGGTAATTTTAATAAAAATGGGATGTTTCTATTGATTAAGTACCGCACCAGTGTTATTATGCTTTTAATTTTTTTTATTCTTTTTTTTTTTTTTTTTTTTTTTTGTTCTTTTCTGGAACCTTTATCTAAATAACTCTATTAATTTACTTCTACTTTTTTTTTTTTTGCGGAACTGGGGATTGAACTCAGGCCCTTGCTCTTGCCAGGGAAGCGCTTATTCCACTGAGCCATCTCCCCGGCCCCTATGCTTTTAAATTTTGCATAGTTGTAAAGTGTTAAAAGCCACACCGCCCAAAGTGTTGTGATTTCAATTCTGTACTTTGAATTTGACTTGTGTGATAAGTTTGTCAACCTTTGCTGCTGCGGTATAATCAAAGTGAGGTCTGTAAAGATGCAGATTATTCATACCGGTCGTCACTGAGAATAAAGCTTGTGTTATATTCACTGTAGTGTTGCCTAAATAGTATGCTACCTAACATCTTCAGAGTCAGGAAAAAAGTCTCTCTGGCATCATTTTCCTGTTCATCAAAATCACATCCAAACCAAGGGAGTGATCTTTAATGCGAATTTAAAATAGCAGCAGCAGAAACCTCGTTTACTCAGTTTTGCCCTCTAAAACTCCTTTTACGTGCAGGTTCTTTTTGCATTATTTCAAACTCTAATCCTCTGAGCGGGTAATTAACGGACCAGAAAAGCCATTTGTGGAAAAGAAGAGCCATAAGGGTGAAAATATTTCTTCGCCGAATGATCTTTAAGAAGTAAATAATTACAAACGGAAAAGATTTGGGATGACCAATCTAAATCTGAGGATAATTAGGACAACTAGAGTATGAAAATCGAAATGCCTGGCATGTACAGCAATTCTCATATCATAACAAAACTAATTAAATATTTAGAAACCAAAATCCCCTCACAATTTGAAGAAAAATAACCCACGACAAAAGGGTCTGTAACTTTGCAGATAATTAGCAAGTGCTGTAAGAAGGAAAAACATCATAGATTGGTTCCAAGGCTCCGCAAGGTCATGTCTTATTACGCTGTGTCTTTTATGTAGTCTGGTAACAAGTTTCCTGCTAATTTAATCTAACTAGGGCATCCCATAGCGATTTCCCATCTCCCTTGTTAAAAATACCATAGTCTCTACAAGTACAAACTGTAGTAGGTTAACGTTTTTATAAATAATGGCTCTTACTGATACGAGTTGTGATATTATTTTGAATTATTAAAAGTGGAGGTCTTGAAAAATTTGGACACAGAAGCAGTATTTTTGAAATATTTTAAAATTTTACAGTTTCTGTGCCCTCCTAAATGATCTTACTCCTTTCATTAAATAGTTAGACCTGATGACCCTGTGAATGAAAGTTATTCTCAGTGGCATGCTTTGTAAATAAATACTTCTTATTTTGCTAATAAAAGCAAGCACATTTATGTTGAGTGTGCATTTCAGCAAACAAGAGATTTTGTACTGGATTAATAAGGCACCAAGTGAGTCGAGCCTAATTTGCATTAAACTGACCCTAAGGTCCAGTAAAAACTGCAAGGAATTTCAGAGGATTCTAAAACACAGAAAGTTGTTTTTAGCACAGCACTGCCACTTCAAAATGCTCATTTTAATAACTAATGTGGAAATTGGAGGTGATTTTAGGAGTTCACAAGATGCAAATTAACCATAAATATCAAAATATACATATTTTGTGGTTATAATTTCTGGCACAATGTTTTATTCATATACAAAATGACTATGGAAGGTACTGCTTTTATGTTATTCTTATTTTCAATATTTAAAAAATGGAGTGACAACTTATTAGAAATGGGCTTGCACGAATTTCACTGTAAGGATTTTTTTTTGGCAGAACCGGGGATTGAACTCGGGCCCTTGGCTTGCCAGGGAAGCGCTTATTGCACTGAGCCATCACCCCGGCCCCTCCCTGTGAGGCTTTGTTGAGGCGGGATTCATGCTTGAGGAGAAGCCTTTCTATTGTCCTTATGCACAGTATTCTTTCCTAGTCAAAGTGATACATGTTTACGTATCAGTATCACAGAAATGCATTTTGCATTTTATGGTTATTATGGATTTTTCTGTAGTCTTTGACACCTCACGTATCAAAGGTTTAATGTCGGGGCAGTGCTAAAATATTAAGATAGTTTAAAACTTTTGAAAAAAATGGTGAAACTAAATGGAACCGAAGTTCGTTCTTCTTTAGTTTATGTTTCCGCCGTGCACTGCTACTGGGGCATGCTGTGCTAAATGACACCTTTTTCCAAATAATAATTTTCAAAATACTTTTAATGATATTGCATAATGAGTAAAGTGCGATATTCTAATATGCCCCAAGAATTAAATTCTGTATGATAGTTAGAAATCTTCTACCTGCCAGAAAGTATTAAATAAATTACAAAAATCTGGTTATGTCACAAATGGGAACATTGCTATAGAACACCTCTTTTTTTTTTTTTTTTTCAATATAAATTACCATTTAGCTTCCTAATGCTATGTTTACCCAGCAAGTAGGTAAAAATCACGAGTTATATTAATAAATATTAAAATGAAGTAGGACTTACTGTCCTTTATAGACATATAGGCGATAAAAAGACAAAAGCTTGACTTAGCATTTCAGTTTCCTTTCCGCATCTGAGAGAATAATTACAACTTTCTGTGTGAGCGTGACTCTTCGGTGTCCCTTCTCAGCTTGTTCGGTGACCCTGCTTAAGCAAACCTGTTTGCATAGAACTCTCCATTTCCTGCCTTAAGGTCATCTGCTTTGTATATAAACATTGTGTTCAACATTTGAAGTAAAAGAAGTTGCATAGATCCTTTGAAATTGCTAGTGTAAAAAGCAGTTGAAAGTAAAAAGGCACCTTTGTCTTCCCCTTAAATAGGTAATCTATATCTTAAGTGTTTAGTGCTGGCTTTCATGATACGAAGCTACGTCCAAATTGACAGAATGCTCTCCGAATCAGGTGCAGCTGATTGAGGCAGAATTGGATGTCTGGTGTTTATTTTCTGTTAACCGTGTTTATTTACCAGCAGAAATAGCCAGGTTAACCATTCGTTATTTCGTTCATTCTGAAACACTGAATTCTTACTGTGAGCCGTATCTCACCTCGAGTGATAATTTGTCTGCTCCCAATTTCTCTTTTTTTTTTTCTTTCCCTTTTCACTTTGTGGCAAGGCTTTTGTTTCAGTTTTATTTATCTACTTGAACAGTATCACATATACTGATTGACATGATTTATATTTTTTAGTAGTTGGGGCTCAGGAGCGAACGTCATTTCTGTTATATTAATTAGGCCCTTGATTCACATTAAATAATTCCAGCATAGGAGTTCTGTTCATCTAGAATATGAAACTCTTCAGTGGAGGCGGCCTGAACGTTTTCCGGGGATGCCCGTGAAGGCTGTATTTTACCTGACCCTTCGGATGCGGGCTCCACCGGTGGTACCCTGGTACCGTGGAAGGCTTTCCTCTCCCACAAGTGAACAGATGAGCTTCGAGTTAGCTTAGGAACAAACCTCGAGTTTTTAATTTTAACATTTTGGAATTGATGTTTAAAAGTTACAGATGCCAGTTAGAGAAGAAAGCCATTGACGCCATCTCCGTTGGCACAGATACTCAGTAAAAGAGTGCACTGTTCCTAGAGGGTAATTTCAAATGTAGGCAAACTGAAATTTAGTGTTTGTCATGATATACTGAGCTTTTCCGTTGAATGCTAGAGTATTTGTTCAAGTTGGTAGATTTTGCATTTTTAATCTTCCTTAGAACTTGGTGAATAAGGGCCCCTGGCAGGAGATAATGAAATTTTCTTAATTTATATTTTCAAGTAGAAGCTTCAATTGAAAATGGCGTCATCTGGCCTGGAGACACAGCTCTCGTGCAAGTTTCAGGGAGCTGCAGTAACAATGCAGCGCCGTCAGTGACGGGAACGGTGGGACAGTGAGGAAGTAATTTAAGGGAGAAAGGAAAATGCACCGAAGCTTTATTGTAGCATATCTAATGATCTGCTGAAGATTCCCAATGGTTTTTGGAGCATGACTGGAGAAACTAATGTTATCTTGCCAAAGCAGAAGCCCTGCTTAATCAGCAGAACAAGGCTATTGATTAAAACACTTCTCACAATAGATTGCACATGGAATCTCATCTCCATACTTCGCACCCGGTAACGTGTAATAATGAGCATAAGATAATCAAAAGAAGAGTAAAAGCAATTTGTTGAGCATTGTACAATTCAAGATTAGGGTTGGAATAGAAACAAATTTGCATGAGCAGTTTGGCCTGTTTTTAAAGCTGTACGCAGGAATGAGCATGCGCGGTGGGGGGGGGCTCCTCCTGAAGAGGGCACAGTTCTGCTTCTCTGATGTGTGCCGCTCTCCGTCCTGTGTATGTGAGGGACGTTATTGGCATTTCTTGTGGTGCGAATTTATCTTTATTGAGATTTATTTTCCATGTATTGTGCAGAGGTTTCCTGTATCATCCTTTTATCCTAATAATAAACTTATAAAAATGGATATTCCATTCTACAGATGAAGAAGTTAAAGTTGAAGGGTTTAAATATATTCCATAATGGATTCACAGTTAAGAAGCAGCCAAGTTACAGCTTAAACCAACCTCCTCCGCCTCTTTCTTTCTGATTTTTAAACCCTGTGTTTTTAAATCATCTTCCCAGTTAGCAAATGATCTTGATTCTGGATGTAGTGAAACGTTGTACTGAATTTGACATAGAGCATCTAAAGGGAAGGGGATTAGGAGCTGGAAAGAGGGGGAGGGAGGAGGAAAAGGGGCAAGGAAAGAATTGAGGCAGGGTGCGTGCGTGCACGGATCTGCTCCCCGTTGGTATGGGGAGGTTACTCATCCTGATATGCTCAGGATGTAATGCAAATGCAGAATTTTTAAAAAACTGGAAAAATTACGGCAGACATTTTTAAAAATTGTGCTATTTTGTTATTTAATAGAATTTATTCTCAGATTATAATTAGCAGTATGTACATTGTGCCATCTTTCACTTATTTTAAAAGATTTAGGGGACCAAACTTATATAGCTCAGCTATATAAGTGGGATGTCCTGAGTTTGATTTCTGGTACCAAGAAATGAGAGGGAGAGAGAGAGATTTAGGAAAAGGTATTTGTTTGTATAAATATTTTCTTATTAATGTCACCTCAATTATTTTATTCCACCAAAAGACAATATTTGTTTACAATATTGCTATTATCCGTGTCTGACAACTTCTAAATAATTTCTGTGTGCAAGAATATAAGTTATTTTTTTTATGTATTGTGTTTTCATCAGTGATACATTTTGTCAGAACATTAAATACTTAGAAAGTACTACAGGTACCCTAACAGTGAATAGTGAGCCTGAAAACATCAGAAGGTAAAAGGTATTCTTTGTAATATTTTATAACTTCATTCTACCTCTTGTTGTGATTGTGCATGACTATATCAGAAGATAAAATCGTATCTATGATACTTTGTAACCACTCGTTACCTCTTACTTGCTATGGCATGTAGATATATTAGATATTCCTTAAATATTTTTCAGTTTCTTCTCTTACATGAGATGCACTTTCCTAAGCAGTATCATTAACTTTAATTATTTAATGTTTGGTAAGACTGAAATATTTTGCTACACTGTTATCCTACGCCTACAAAATGAATTACATGACTGAACTCAAAAGTTATTTGGGTTTTTCCTTCATCTTCTAGAGAGAAGTATTTGGCTTTGTTTCATTTCCCCTTCCCTCCCGTTTAGGGTAGTAAGATGCTAAGTTGGTGCCTGTAATCCCAGCAAGCTAGATTCCTGAAGCCTTGTATTTCAAGTTCAAGTCTAGCTCAGGGCGATTTAGTGACTTAGTCCTTATTTCTAAAAGAAAAGGAAAAAAGGGGAAAAAAAAAAATAGGCTGTGGAGGTAGCTCAGTGTGACATCCTGGTTCAGTTCTCAGTCCTGAGGAAAAAAACAAAGAGTTTTAAAATATTGTCTACAGTTCAGTCTTTTGCCCCATTTTTAAATGAATTTATGTGACGAAAATTTTTAGACCTGTTTTGTACCAGTAAGGCAGGATTTAAGATTTTGTGTTCAGATTTTAAAAATAAGATGTTTTACAAATACTAATATCAGAAATGATACTTTTATTCTAATATTTAACATGTTATGAATTATCAGATTTGTTTTAGTTACATGTGGAATTCTGTTGTTCAGTGTGATACTGTATATGTTAGAATAGTTAATAGAGGGATCCATTTGTTAATATGGTGGTCATAAGCTTGCAGACCTGATGTAATATACGGAAATCACACACAGGTGATATGCCAAGTTAGAGGCTTGTTAGAAGTGTAGTCACAATATGAAAAATGCTTAAATATATAGGATTTGAGGCTGACTGCCTAACTGCTTTTGTATTTCTTTTACCGTTAGTATTAATTCATTAGTATTATACCATAATTGATTACATGTAAATTGTAAAACATGCTTATACTCCTCAATTTTCTCTAATAAAATTATATTTATTACTTTCTTGTGCAGCCACTTGTCACATGCACCAAGGGAAGCACAGTCTAGTTTGACTTTCACAGTCCTCTAAAAGTTTAGACTCGATTTCATGAATCAAGATACTGATATATTCAGCCCTGGTTTTATGTCTTTATTCATTTGTTTGTCCTAGTTTTATACTTTTTTAAATAATTGAGTCCCTTCTGTAGGGCTTTTACTATATTAGTCTGATAGTTGGTTCTTTCAAGACTAATTTCTTGGGCTGGCGAGGTGGCTCAGCAGAATAAGCACCTGCTTAGGCAAGCATAGGGTCTGGGGTTGATCTCTGGCACAACATGCTGCGCGGTCCCACCCTCGGGGTGCTGAGCCAGCCACCAAGACCAGGCGTCGTGGCACGTCCCCGTAATCCCAGCACTGGGGAGGCTGAAACAGCAGGAGGATCACAATGACTGTGAGCTGTGTAGTGAGACCCTATATCAAACACATTAGAAAGAAAAAAGAAAGAGAGAGAGAGAGACACATTTAGTTTCTTTTTTTGCATTTAGTGTGGGGGATACAGGGACTACAGGGTCTCACTACACAGGTAGGACTCGTAGTGGTCCTCCTTTTTTCAGCCTCCCAAGAGCTGGGATTACGGGCACGCATCCCCACACCAGGTGTCAGTCATCGTCTCAGTGCACCCGGGGACTGGGCCGGCATGGTTCCCAGGGATGGAACCCCGGCCACTGCGTCAGCCTCGCCAGGCACTTTAGCCTACTGAGCTATCAGGCGGGCCCAAGACTTAATTTCTTGCACTTCCTATTTGTGTATGTGTATAGCAAAGTGCGTGTATACATTTCAGAGTATGTGCCTATGAGCAATTTTAAAAAGTAGAAAGAACATTTTTAATACTTGGCACATTTTTAATACTTTGCTTCTAGATATTTATGTATATTTTCAGGATCTGTCCTCTTCCCCTCCATTTTACTCTTATATCGTATTCAAATTGTTATATAAATGTTATTATAATCTCTTGTTCTGCTTGCTTTACCTTATTAATGTATAAACTCTCAGCACATTAAAAAAAAAAAAAAAAAACCCTGCAAACATTCCATTTCATTGCGTTGTACTCGTATTATAAAGGAAATACTTCCTGCGTTTACCAAGATTCTATAAAGAACATCTGGACTGATTTATAGAACTTAAATAAATAACTTGCCCAGAACTTTGGGACTTTTGATGACTTCAATGAAACAGCAACAACAACAAAACCCCGAGACCATCCTATTATGGAATTGTATGTCAGGCACTTTCTCCATTAGGTTAGTAGCATTTTTTTAAATGTTACATGTCAGAGAGTTCTGACCCAGAGGACCAGAGGGGCTCAGAACAGTAAAGCTGAGTTGTGCAACGTGTTCTAGGGGTTGTGCTCAGTGCTTTAAGTGCGTTCTGTCTTGCAGGCTCTCACGCGAGGGTGAGATTTACTAGCTTGGTATCTGGTACTCAAGAACGTAGACAGTGCCTGTCATAGAAAACATAACACAAATCAAGATTTAAAGGGTAAAATTAAAAATCTGTCTTTTGGCTTGTTTTAGTATGCTGTCAAAACTTCTGGCTTTGCTCTTCGGTTTATGATTTTATTTCTGCTCATAGTTCATTTTCATATTTGCAATTTTATTTTATAAGTCTATCATCAAGTAGCCTGGTGAGGTGTTCTTTTTGCCCAATATGTAGTGAGTATGTAAAAAAATACATATGTATGATGTCATAGTTGAAAATTATCCACTATTTTTTATGTCTAATGACCACTTAGTTTGGCTCATTGTACAGAGATTACAGTCTAAAGCTCATAAAACTTTTATAACTATCCAGTAACGTAGAACAACTGAGTGTCAGTTGAAATTTTTGGTTTTATGAAGATAGTTACTTAAAGAAAATTGGTTTTGTTTCTGAAGTAAAATTAAATTATGTCATACAACTTTCGTTCCTTCTGTTTTACAGGTGCAACAATCGAACACAGTGTATAGTAGTGACTGGGTCAGATGTATTTCCTGACCCATGTCCCGGAACCTACAAATACCTTGAAGTCCAGTATGAGTGTGTCCCTTACAGTAAGTACGCAGTTTATATTTTTCCACTTTCTCCAGCATTCCTCATTGATGCTGAAAGACTACACATGTGAAAGAAGCATATGTTTATGGCCTGCAAGACCATTATGCATGCAGAGCAGCAACAGACTCGGGACTCCAATTAGCTTCATGAAGTGTGGAAGGAAGCCATAGTGCGACGCTGGCCAAGTGTCTGTCTGTGTTCTTAAGTGTTTGGCTTTTAAGGCTAGTGTTTCTCCAGAAAACAAACTTGAATTAGCTATTCAATAGGACAGATAGAAATCTGTACTTTTGCCCAATACCAGTTGCTGACAAATTGGTCTGGCTCACAGTTTTCTAAAGAAAGAATTGACTTCAGTTTTAATCGTGAGCTACTTGAATGGCTACCTGCTGTCCTGGTAACTTTAGTGCCTGCTGAAAGCTACTGTTGCAGAAACCGAGGCAAGTATTGCTGTTTGTGTTCCGTGTTTTTGAAGGGAACATTGCCTTACCAGGTGCAATGATGAAATCTTGATGCTTTTTTTAAAAAAAGAAGCTGAACAAAATCTCTTGTACATACGTTCATTTTGTAATACAATTTCTAAGGTCTTACAGATAAATATTTAAAATCCCTCTGAAATTTTTATCGGTAGGGTCCAGTTAATACTCTCCTGCTGTGTAGTTTTCCTTCCAAAACGCAAAATGCATACCTCTCCATTATAGTCTATACTTTTGATTTGATGTAAGTTTAACATTTTGGACAACTTAAAAGTTTAAATATATTACCTGATTTTCAGGTAGCTTGTGAGCATTTTTTTTTTTTTTTTTTGGTTTTTTTTTTTTTTTTTTTTTTTTTTACTTTTTAGATTGGAAAACAATAGTCATGTCACAATAATTCATAGCCATTTTAATTAAATATTCTAGCAGCCCATAGACTGATTGGAGTCAGTTTTTGTACACTTTCTCTTTAAAATACCAGCTGCAGCAGAATCCCATAATGCACCACGACTGTCCACGCAAACACTCAGGAAACTGAGACAAGAGTGTCACTTGAGACCAGGGGTTTGAGGCCACCCTGGGCTGCATGGCAAGACCCTGTCTTCAGAGGAAAAAAAAATAAAACCCCCCACACACCATGTACCACAGTTTGACAGATACTCTACACCCAGTCTGCTAACAACACGTTCTCCCACTGCGGTGAAGGCGCCCTCTGTCCCAGTTTTGACAAATTGGCTTCTTGTGGTATCAGTTAAAGGCCAAACACAGATTGTCTTTTCTTTCCATCCCTGCCCTGTGTCCTGTCCCTGTGTTACTGTGAGATGGATGCGTTTTGTGTCTTCAGTTTTTTCTGTACCACTGTAGGATGGGACGCCCACAGCGTGCACCGATCCTTGTGCCGTTTTTCCCGTGTGTAGTGTTGGCGGCTCACATAATCGTTCTCCTGTGCCGCTGAGCACGGTGTGTTCACTTGAGCTAACCAAAATTTTGTTCCATGAAGTCCCTTTCCCTTGAATTCAGCTTGGTTTCTGTCCGCAAGTTAGAGAAGGAATACAGCATCCATTGCAAACAGTGGCGGCAGACAGACCTGCCAAGAATCGTGTCTTTCTGCAGCCAGTTCCTGTCACCTAGAGTGTAGACCAAGAACAGAGGAAGCAGATATTATTTTCAGACTCTTAAGTAATTTCTTGCGCTGTTATGAAGGGAAAAAGTGGATATCTTCTGGGACATCTAACTTTCAAAATTTTACTTTTTCAGTTCTCCAGAAGTATTGTACATGCGCACTACACTTGCAAATAGCTATTCTCAGAGAAGTATTTGTTCTTTTTAGTTTGTGTCCTTTACAACAAAAAGTCAACCCAGTAATTCATTTGTTGTTACCTTTCTAGATGTTTGTACGAGGCAGAAATAAACTCTTTGGCTTTGTTTTTTAAGCCATTCCTTGCTAAAGAATAGAAGTGATTATAATTCCTATATACCGTACAGTAGTGACACACTATGAAATTGTATGATTTCAAATAATATTAAAATGTAGTGAAAAGGGTCTTTTAGATTATTCTGGCCTTATGTACAATGATATATTTTCTAACTCTTCCTATGTTTTTGCTGTTTATTTTCTTACGCATCTGCCCATTTATATCCATTACTTACAATGCATTTATTTCAAGCCTCTAGCTTTCACTTCACCATTGTTTTAATAATGCGCTTGTATTTTGTACCATTTGCATATCCCTTGAGGCTATTTAGTTAATAAAATTTGTCACCATCAGATAACAGTATGTATTTTGTGCCACTTGGCTTTATATCAGTTTCTAGCTGCAGCAAATCCTCCAGTATCTTGTAACTTACACACCCAAAATTGTTTTTATCCTATTGTGAAAACAGTTACAGAAATTTTCTATGACTTCAAAAACTTGAGAATAAATTTCCTGGGCAGAATATGTGAGAAACAGTGTCCTTTGCTATGAGCACACATGCATTACGTGCGCCTTACGTAGCCAAGAGCGTGTCTGTTTCAAAACTGCACCTAGAGCCTTCGTTACCGTTGAAAGTTGCATGGGGTGTGTCATTAAAAGAAGTCATAGAATTGCAGAGGATCAAGGAGGACAGTCCATTTGTAGTTTTGCATCCTCCAGATAAGATTTGGCTTTTATTTTTGTACCCTTATTTCAAATTACCATTTTATATAGAATATGAGCTGCAAGTTTTACTTGAAGAGAAAATAGCCTTTCCTACTACCAGTGGATGAAGTCATTATCAATGTGAGATTTTGAAAAGTAAAATAGTGTGTCACTTCAGATACAGAGTATGTAGGCCACAGTTAGTTCTGAGCAGTTTCCTGTCTTGTATTTCTATGTAGTCCTCCACTGATTGATGTTGGTGGGTCCTGTATATGTATGTTCGGTTTACAGAGAAGTAAATGTATTGTGATGAATTAATTTATACAGTCTCTTAAGATAAGTTACAGTATCTATTTGGCATGTGATAAGAATGCTCATTTCCTTAATTTCCTGCATTTTACAAATATTTTTTCTAGTTGCTTAAATTTTTCCTGACTCAGTAGTTTTCTGTGTTTTGGGTTTTCTTAAATTTTATTATGTAGGGATTTTGTTGTTGTTGTTTTTAAAGCTCCATATTTTAATGTCATTGATCATGAAAAGTTTTTTATTTGTTCTCTTTTTTTTACATTTGGTGCTACTTCTGAGTTTCATCAGAGTTATACGTTGTATAAAATTTTATGTGAGTTTCTTTTTCTTTAAGTTACTTTAGCTAAATCACAAATAAATGCACACTTCTTTATTTGATTATTTTGCTTAGTAACTACACTGTCATTTTTAGCATATCGAATAAAATACAGTCTAGTCCCTGTCAGTGAATAGGAAATATAAAATGTCCATCTGCAACCTATATTGAGTAACATTTTACAATTTATTATTCCTATTATTTATTTTAGTGAATCGTACTTTCCTTAGGAAAAGAACGTACAGCTGTATATAAAAGTAGTCGAAGAGTCATAGTGCTAGTGATCTCGCCCACCACACCCTCCTGCTGTAGATTCTAAGCGTGTGTAATATTGCTCTTGACAGAAGAGTAATTTCAAGGACAATAACTCCGCATTTTCCCTGTTCGCCAGACAGAGTCAGAATTACATGATGTAGAACACAAGTGTGTTTCCTGAAAGTGTTAAATAGGCCAAGTTGGATAGCGGAGAACATGGCTTAATATAGAAGTTTCTATGCTACTTCTGTGGCAAAAAGTATTTGTAAACTTTGTTTCTCCAAAGAGGTTTGGGAAGGTTGATATTTAACCTTTGTGAGTAATTGTACTTTAAAAGTTGATCGAGCTCATTTCTTAATGAAACATGAAAGTGTAGTTTTGTTTGGATACGCAGTAGAGGGAAACATTTTAGAGCTGGTGCATTTTAGAGGGAAACACACAGGCATCCATCTAGTCCATTTGATGAAATTCAGGCAACATACTTCAAAGTGTACATTAAATACCTAAAATACTATTTTATGACTTCTGGTTATCAGAGTACTATTTCCCAACAAAGATCTTCCATAGCACCTTGCTTAATTGCATAATGCATTTTTTAAACCTATAGGGTTTTTTTTTTTTCTTTTTACTTCATATAACTGTACTAATCAGGTTTGTTTTATGAAAGCATTTACCTTTTATGGGGTCAGTGGAGTCAAGGTATTTGCTTTGAATGCTTGGTATGATTGTCGTTGCATGCTGGCTTGCTTTCTGTGTCAATTTATGATCGTAGAAAATGTCATAATAAGCTAACCATAATTCTTTCTTCCTTTTTCTCCTTGCCTACTGTGCTTGCTTTTCCCTTGTATGTATTTTGCTTACTTTTTTTATAGACTTAATACTATAAGTTTGATATATATTACATAGAAAATTAAATTATGTGATAAAATTATATGTAGATCTAAGTAAATACATTTACCAATTCTTAGTGGACAGGAAAGGCATTGGCTTATCTTATCCTTCAAAATCCCTAGTGGGGCTGAAGGAGATTTATATATTCCTGAAAAGGAGGCATTCGTTTTAATGTTGAAGATGTACTTTCTATACATAGAAAAAAATATGCAAATAATTGAAACATATTCTGAGATACAGATTTCTATATTTTGTCATACATACATCCATATCCTGGAAGAAATATAATTATATTCTTGAACTCAACCTCAACTCGGAAATTGAGTTACTTTTATAAATGTGTTTTCCTGTTGTTATGCTTTTGTAATTTTTAGTCAATTTGATAAAGAGTTTGCATAAGATAAATGGGGACAGGACACCTGTGCATGCATTTACGTCTGTAGCATACATACAGAAAGGAAAACTTGCTAAGAATTGCTGAGTGACTCTGGAAAGGCAAGAGTATGGATCGCATGCATTAGTGAAGAGTTTCATTATTTATTCAGGTTCACTAAGTGAAGCAACATGCCAACATATTTGTATTGCCTCCTTAATCTACTAAAATGATTGATCCACGTTCTTTTATGTAACTTTAGAATCTTTTTCCTGCTAGGTTTTTCCTGTGTGTTTTTCTCTTTATCCAAAGTAGTACAGCTACATATTCTTCCTATATTTAGCATCTATTACGAATTCAATCTTAGACTAATAGTCAATTTATTTTTAATCTTTTTTCTTTTTCCCTTGCACCTTTTTTTATTTTTCTTCTGATGCTTAAAATAGAAGTGGAGCAAAAAGGTAAATAATGTATACAGTCTGAACCCCAGCTCCTTGTTATGTGCCTTATGGATGTTAACCTCCTCCCTCCCCTTTCCCCACAACTCTCCTGTATTAAAATAATCAGCAGGATCTCATAAATGCACCTCCTAAAGAACTCGACTGTTTACAATGAAATTATATGACTCTAGATCTGGTGATGGGGTAAAAATTGTGAAGTCGGCGAGGGGGAGCCACCCTTTCTCTGTTCCTTTCTTCCCCTTTGATCTCTTGTTCTGACACCCTCGGATATTTTCTTATTATTAAAGTGTCATCCTGCCTGGCTTCCAGAACCCACCCCATAGCATGCCATGGTGACAGGGGCTCCTGGTCGTCCATCTCTGCTTTCTTTGTATTTCCTTTTCTCTGCTCCTAATTGCATTTTTTTCAATTTTTTGTGTTCTTTAAATCAACGTAGCTTTTACTTGTAAAGGTTCTAAGTAAGCCTTCGCTTGGGGATTTTCTGTTTGGTTTTACTTTCGGGAGCTCATAGGTGGGCTTGAGGGGCTGGAGCATATAAATATTGGAATAAAGTAAAATATTTATACACCGTAATCCATAAGTTCTGAAAGTTTTAAAGCATCTGTCATCAAATTGTATGATTAAAAATATCGAAATTTTTTAAATTCTCCAGCTTAATTATAAATGACCTTGAACTTAGGTTTTAATTGTGGAAATAATCCCTGGCCACTTTGGGGGGGTGCCACATGGTTAAGGCAGCTTCAGGGAAGACGGGTAGTACTTCTGTTAATTAGCAAGTTTGGCCTCATCGAGTGCTAATAAAATAAATTTTCCTTTTTTTGATTTGTGATCAATAAAAATCATGCTTGCCCATGTACGTTTTTGACTTGACTTCATTCTTGTCTTTTCTCTGTGACTATTAGTTTTTGTGTGCCCTGGGACCTTGAAAGCGATTGTGGACTCGCCATGTATATATGAAGCTGAACAAAAGGCAGGTGCTTGGTGCAAGGACCCTCTTCAGGCAGCAGATAAGATTTATTTCATGCCCTGGACTCCCTACCGCACTGATACTTTAATAGAGTATGCCTCTATAGAAGACTTCCAAAACAGTCGCCAAACAACGACATACAAACTTCCAAACCGCGTAGATGGTACTGGATTTGTGGTCTACGACGGTGCTGTCTTCTTTAACAAAGAAAGAACAAGGAATATAGTGAAGTTTGACTTGAGGACTAGAATTAAGAGTGGCGAGGCCATAATTAACTATGCCAACTACCACGACACCTCACCCTACAGATGGGGAGGGAAGACTGATATCGACCTAGCAGTCGATGAAAACGGCCTGTGGGTCATTTATGCCACTGAACAGAACAATGGGATGATAGTCATCAGCCAGCTGAACCCGTACACACTCCGGTTTGAAGCAACGTGGGAGACTGTGTATGACAAACGTGCCGCCTCAAATGCTTTTATGATCTGTGGAGTCCTCTATGTGGTCAGGTCAGTTTACCAAGACAATGAAAGTGAAACAGGCAAGAATGCAATTGATTACATTTACAACACCCGATTAAACCGGGGAGAGTACGTAGATGTTCCCTTCCCCAACCAGTACCAGTACATTGCTGCGGTGGATTACAATCCAAGAGATAACCAGCTCTACGTGTGGAACAATAATTTTATTTTACGATATTCTCTGGAGTTTGGTCCACCTGATCCTGCCCAAGGTGAGATTATTTACTTGGTAAAGCTTATGTTACATGTCAACAGCTTACTTGTATAGGACTTCTCAGTATATTTCGGGTTTTTTTTTTTAATTTTTTCTTTCTTTGTGTCTCACAGCTAATGCACAAGACATAAGGGAGAATATTTTAGCCTTACAGTGTTTTATTGAGCTTTTTCTTTCTGAATTTCTTCATTAAAACATTAGCTTCAAGAAATTATAGCATCATTATTCAGTCTAGTTTTTTATTGCTAAAAATATAATAGCATCTATAAACCTGTTAGCCTTTTTCCCCTACCTGACTTCTGAATTGATTACAATCTATGTGCAGACCTTTTAACTTCTTGGCGCCAGTGGTTAAAAGAAATGTGTGTGTTAGGAAGTCCCAAGAGAATGGCGAGTTTTGATGTACAATGGTAGGTATAAATATTTTCAAGTTCTGGCATCTGTTCTCTGGAAAGGAGAGGAAATCTCCCAGATTACTTCTGGTTGGTCATGTAAAATTGTATCTTCATTTCCTGTTAAAATCATGACAGTTTGAAGTCAGTGTTTCTGTGATTTTAACTGTCACATACTGATTGAATATTAAGAGAGTCCTGGTGATGATTTATGATGACAGATGTGTGAGCACTTTTGATTTGTGTTCTCTTCAGGTATTTTTCCAGACCATTGCTTTATAAACTAATGCTAAATTTTTGGACATATTTTGACTATGGTTATCAAATGAGTTCAATTCTGTGAGAAATAGTTTGTGAGGAAAGTTAAATTATTAAAAGTAAAATTACTTCATACTTACGATACAAGAATAGCCTATTAATGTTTGAGTATAGAGCTGGTAGTAATTAAGTCTTTTCTATTGGAATAATCCTGTTTGTGGGTTTAAAATAGGAATTAGTATTTCAGTGTACTGAGTTAATTGGAAATTTCAAATTGTGAAGTTCAAAATTTTAGAAGTTGGAAATTTGGGGAATAAGTCAACCTTTACAAAAGAGTGCAACAGCTGGCCTTTCTGCTATGAAAACAAGGTATATGCACTTAAATATACTCATATCTCCAAATATATACCCAGTTCTATTTTCATTTATGGTGTTAATTCTAAATATTGTCATATGATCAGGACCTCAGAAGGATAAATTATACCTTTTCTAATTGGATTTCTAACTTGACCCTGTATAGAATACAAAACCATGCGAGTTTTGTTTGAACAGTAAGCAATGTTGACATGGACCTATTTTTTTCCCAAAATTGTGTATACCTAGAGTTTTCTTAAAACTATAGCAGTAATAATCCCTTGTTAACTTTTTAATATTCGAATCTTCTTTTAGAGCATAAAATCTTTACTGATCGTATCTGAGAATCATTTATTTTAAAATTTATACATACAGGATCTTCTTTCCCCTGACGCCAGCTACGTGGGAAGTCTCGTCTCTCCTATTTTCCCCGTAGCTGCTGCGTTGCTCCTCCTTTCTTCTGTATGTTTCTCCAAAGTCAAATTTCACAGACTTCAAGCCGTTAGCTAAAATTTTATTGATCTTGTGTTAACCATTTTTAACCTGCATTACCCTTACAACTGCGGCATTTTGTCTTGCGTGGCAGGAAATCTTTCCTGCTCATTAGGAATAAAGAGAAGGAAAATGCTTTAAAAAGGAGCAACTTCGTAATCAGCCAACACATGAAGGATCGTGAATAAAGTTCAGATTCAATTCAATAGAAAGTCATTAAGCCCCCTACTATCCACGAAGTCATTATTAAATGTAACGTCATTCTCTACATGTGGTATATATTCCAGTAAATATTTTGATGCAATTCAGATGAAAGTCTTTGGTAATTTAGGAGCTCTGTGGAACAGCAACTTTCACCTTTGAAAATTAATATATCTTCCTCATATATACAGCAAGTGTATACTCCTACATTGGTGTTTTCAGGTCTAAAATAAAGATTTTTATAAGCATTCCCAGAACATGCAAATTCATGTTGACCCTTTACCAAGCCCTAAGTAATGCGAGGTTTCTTCTGACCTAATTTCCCTTGGTGCTGTTTGACCCATATTCTTATTCTGTTCCTCCCTCTAATTTATCTTTCTATGCTTTCAGAAGCACCAGTATCTTTCTTTCGAGACATACGCTATCTACACGCCTACAGTTGGGGCTTTGCAGAGGGATTCTGGCCAGTAGATGCAAGTCAGGCCAATACACTTCTGTCAGCTTTCCAGAGGCAAGGTCCAAGAAACAGAGCAGACTGACTTATTTGGCTAAAATTCAGACCTAAAGTCTGTGAACCCGATAGGCTCCCGGCAGAGCCTTCGAATCGGTCCTGTCACTCTGTTTGGGATCTCTTCCTAGCAAATTACCTGCTGCATGTGTGGCCACAGTGTACATAGGGTATGAATTGCCCCTCCTCTCATTCTTCACTACAGAAACTTACCTTGCAGATTAGCTTTCCTGATGCTTTCTCCTGTTTATAAATTCAAGCATTTCCGTTTCTAGCAGCACAAACATTATTTCTATACTGTGATCTTTTTTTTTCTCTGAATTTCTAGCTTTATTATGTCATGCCTGAGTAGTGTATTTGTTCCATTCTTCTAAACTAATTTTTCTTTCTCACCTACCTCTCTCTAGCTTGTTTGAGGAAAGAAGTCTTTCTCTGGCCTGTTTTAATTCTGTTGCATGTGTTAGTCTGCACTGGTGTGTTTTCACTTAATCTGCCTACAGATTTGCTATCCACAACGTTAACAACCAAATATGGTATCTGTACTAAATATGTCTGAGCTTGAGTGTAAGGTAAGGTACTTTGATAATACAAGGGAAAAAGATTAACCAAAGAGCCAGCTTTGTGTATACAAGAAGTACGTAGCAAAGACTTTTCACTGATACCCTTTTCACTGATGATGGATGCTCTCTTAAGGAATGATGTTTGCGCGCGTTGAGTGAGAGTAAGGTTAGTGAATGCTCAGTGTTGTTCGTCAGGCTACAGCCTCACTTCATCCAGTGAGCAATGGTCTATTACCTTTTATAAATAAAGTCCTCAAATTCCTTACTGCGGGAGGAACGGGGTAGTAAAGAGCACCTTAGCATAGTACCGCTGAACCATTCTGGGTACCTGTTGAAATCCTCTTCAGTGCCTGTCTGTTGCAATTCTGTTGAGATCACTGAACTCACACTCAAATGGTAAATAGTAGACAGAATGCTAGCAGCTCATCTGAATGTCTGATGCCTAATCCCAGTAAATAGCAGTTCGTTACTGCAATTAGTATAAAAGGGATCATCTTTAAATTACAGTTCTGTTGTGAGCGGTCATGTTTTCTGCTACTTTCCATAAAATATTCTTTTCTCTCCCCACCCTCCCCCCAGAGCTGGGGATTGAACTCACGCCCTTGCGCTTGCCAGGCAAGCACTTATTCAACTGAGCTGTTTCCCCAGCCCCCATATAAAATATTCTTGAGTTTTGCACCTTTGCCATTAAGTCGTTGTTAAACTTTTCATTATTTATTGATCTAGTTTTATATAATCTTCCAAAAACCTTTTTTAGAGATTTATACAATGCAGTGTTGGCTAAATATTCAGAATATGGGCAAGTGGCTTTGTAGGATCTGAACTTGGAAGTCTGTCAGGATCTTTTGCTTAGAAATGGAACATCCAAACATTAAATAAAGAGTGTGGAGAAGCAGCCTTGAACAGCAGATCACTCACATTCTCCGTGGCTCAGTTTCCACAGCCATGGAAGGGGGGTGATTCTCTGCCTAGCTTCTGGGGTCTTGGGAGGACCCACGAAGCGGCCTGGTAGCCGTGATGGCGCACGGTGCAGCGGCTGGCAGGTAGATGCCAGAGGAGTGCGGGCTTTCGCCGCTGCCAGGTGCCTTTTAGGCCCTTCCATCTGCCTGTAGGAAGCATAATAATTTTTAGAAAGACCTTCATTTCTTGCTTCAGTGCACAAAGAACAACAAAAACTGCTTGCCTTGACTTCCTGCTGAATTTAAGTTTTGCAAAATCTCAGATTCTAGCTTGTCCTGCTAAAGGATTCAGAAGAGTGTCGATTCCATTCTCAAGTCTTCTGAGAATGAGAAGGTACAGAGAGGAAAACTCATGAGCAAAAAAAAAAAAGGAAATGTGACTAGAATGTTGCATGAGCTTTCATGCATTTAGTGGGAATCATTTCATCATTTAGCTTCACTCGGTCATTATCAGTCTTTAACGATGCCCGCGAGCAGATCGCTCATTGTAGTGTGAGTACGTATTTCAGTGATTCAACGTGTGAGGTGCTGAGGGCCACACGGGGCGGTGCCCCTCCGCGCCGCTCGCTCCTCCTCCTCCTGTCCCCTGTGCTCTCACCCTTCATTTCCCGACAAGACGTGATTCAGCAGGCCTCATTTGACGCTTCGGCAGAAGATCGTGATGCTTTTGACAAATGTTAATTGAGAAAGCGGTGAAAGCGTAGCGGCATTGTAATCAAAAGAAAACTACAGAGGTTGAACAGGATGTCAGGCAAGTGTTCTGCAGGAAAAGATAGACAGGCTTGGATCACTTTCTGTAGCAGCAGCAGCCGGGCCGGCATGATGTTTGACCGAGGTTCCTAAGCATCTCTCATATGGTCAATAAATTAAGCCTTTGAAATACAACATGTTCTTAAGAAGCTTCTGTTGAGAAGGAGAAAAGGAAATAGAATATGGGTAGTATGTATTTCTAAGGATAATTTTGTCAGTACAAAAGACCTAGCAATAGATACTATTTTTTTTTATAAACTTCGCATGCTTTTAATCTGAAGTATAAGACAAACACTTGTGAACCAGAGTTTACAATATTAAAGATACTGGTGATAATGTGAACTTATTTTCTAATAAGTTTGAACATTACACCTTGTTTCTTGTGTACAGACTAAATAATGTAATGTTTTTATAAGATTTTTTAAATCTCTTTTTATTTCGCTGTACTTAGAATCACAATTAAACTATCATGTAAAGTTTTAAGAGTCGTTCTATGAATATTGACAAAACTTCAGTGTAATTGCTAACAGATTTGACAGATTCTTTTATTGTTGCTTAGTTGTATGATAATGAAGAAAGCATTATGTCTAACCTAGTTAATGGAACTGTTTGAAACTAATATTGCAAGATAAAAATAACCTTCAAAAAATTTGAAATATGTATCCAGAGTTCCTTTATGTTCTCGGTTAAGGGTCAGTAAAATATGTGTTCCAGTGAAGCGTGATTTGATTGCACTGTGTGTCTTGCTAAGAAATTTGCTATCACTTTTTGACCAGAACTAGCAGCTTCTTCCTATCTACTTTTCCAAAGGGGATGATGACCAAGCCTGGGACGTTTCCTTACTAACGCAGAACAGGCATGCCAGGTTGATCTTCTGTTTGGTCTAATCAGGCATGCTCCAAACTCTGTCAAGCAACAGTGGCTGCTGAGTGGAAAGATGTCCCTGTATTTATTTTCCTGAAAGATGTAGAATGGGTGACTTTAAATCTTTTTTATTGTCCCAATTATATATAGCTGTCAGCCTTTGTCAACAATTTGGATTTGTTTATAGAGTATAAGTTTCCATAGGAATTTTCCTGCATTAAGCTACCCTTTATTTCCTATTACACGCCGTGAGATTATATTTCAACTGCACTATCAAATATTTCAATGAGAAACAAGGACAGAATCATGCTGCAGAAGTTACAGCAAATTCAAACTACCATCTTTTAGGCAGTACAGTGAATAAATGGGAAATAATGAAGAGAATTGTTCTCCTTCCCTCCTGGCCGTGTCAGAAATTCTGTTTGTTGTGGGGGACATTGTGGCGGGCAGCGTGTTGTGTGTCTGCGCAGGTGCACGTTCACATGTGCATGCCTGTGAGGGTACCTGTGTCTGAGATTAATGCACTCATCTTTTTTCCATAGTGCCTACCACAGCTGTGACAATAACTTCTTCAGCTGAGCTGTTCAAAACCACAGTGCCAACCGCAAGCACTACTTCACAGAAAGGCCGCTCGAGCACCACTGTAGCTGGATCCCAGGAAGGAAGCAAAGGGACAAAACCACCTCCAGCAGTTTCTACAACCAAAATTCCTCCTGTAACAAATATTTTTCCCCTGCCAGAGAGATTCTGCGAAGCATTAGAAGCGAGGGGGATAAAGTGGCCTCAGACACAAAGGGGAATGATGGTTGAACGGCCCTGTCCCAAGGGAACAAGAGGTATTTCCGTTAAAATAATATGCGTACATTTATAAATTTAGTAAGTAGGCTCTGAGTTACCTTCAAGGAATTTTATAGGAAGAAAGAGAATTTATAGCAGCTAGTTTTGTTACTTTGGTAATATAGCATCTGAATGCAACTTAAAGGATTGGTAAAGTATAAAAGTCAGGTACTGTCTTAGCCCTCCCTCTTAAAGGGCTAGGTCAAGTCAAAGATTTTGTGCAAGGGCTCAGAGGGGCCTTCCAGCTGCCTCCTCATTCCTGGCCTTGCCTTGGCCGAGTCCCAAGAAAAGCACGGGCTTCTTGCTTGTTTGCTGTAAATGTCTGATATTTCTGTACTTACTTTATAATCACTGCTTACAATCGGCGTTTTCCTCTCCTTTTTTTGTCAGTTATTGTCAACTACTTCCATTAGTGTTTATTTAAAATTTAACACACAGTCTAGGATCATCCTAGCCGATTTCCCGAATGCATGCAGAAAAATGGTTTCAATTTCGCTGCTGTTTTCTACATCTGTTGCAGGGACTGCCTCGTATCTCTGCATGGTTTCCACTGGAACATGGAACCCTAAGGGCCCCGATCTTAGCAACTGTACCTCACACTGGGTAAATCAGCTGGCTCAGAAGGTTGGTTGGATCACTTTAATATGATACACATTGGTGATGTAGGGCTTTGATGTCTAGCATAAATAATTTCATTTTGTATATTAAAACGAGGTTCATTGCTCTTTGTTCAATGTAAAAGAAAAAACATAGGCATGGTTTTATCTGTTCACTATTTATTGAAAGCTACATATGTTTCAGGCTTTTCTGTTTTCTATGTTAAGCTTTTTAATGAATACATACTTGTTTAATTTCATTCATATTTAGTTTGCCCTGCTTCTTTTGATGTTCATAAGACACATAGTGCATTGGCCTTATAAATCAAGTATCATTAAGTTTGTAACCAGATTCACAGAATGCAAGCAGATGTTTATATCGTACGTGAGTATGATGCCAGGAGTAGAATGATGCCTTTAAAAGGCATCAGGAACTTGAATATTGAAGTACAATGCAGTGCGCTTTCATATTCTTCGCTATCCACCCCTGAAGGAAAAAGACTAGATAATAACCCTCTGTTTCACACCGATTCACTTCTGATTTAAGTTCTAGATCATGGGCATAAACAAGAGTTTTAAATAATAATTTTAAATGTGTATAGTGAAATGCGGGAACTGCCTGAGAATTTTTGAGAAAGTGGGGTTTTTTTTTGGGGGGGGGGGTTTAATTTGCCTTGTGATTCTTTTAAGTGTCTGGTTAGGAATTTCTTTTGTGTGCTGAGCATCTAAAATGCTTTAATCTTCTGAGATGAAGAAAAAGTTACTGTCTCAATTAGTTGCAGATTTTAGCATCGTTGCAAAAATTTCTCTTTTTCACCACAACAGAAGTGCTCAAGGGGACCTAGAAGCCACAAGCAGAACAGGAAATCTTACTAAGATAACGCACGTTGTCATTTCAGATCAGAAGTGGAGAAAATGCTGCCAGTCTCGCCAACGAATTGGCTAAACACACCAAGGGGCCGGTGTTCGCGGGCGACGTGAGTTCTTCGGTGAGGCTCATGGAGCAGCTGGTGGACATCCTGGACGCGCAGCTGCAGGAACTGAAGCCCAGCGAGAAGGATTCCGCCGGAAGGAGTTATAACAAGGTAGGGGAAACGCTTCCCTGTTTTACACGAGATATTTTGAACGGCAGCTCCCCACGATTGCAGCAATCAACTGCCAAAGCCCTGGCCCCCTGGACATACTTTTAAAACCAAAACTTGCTTCCTTTCCCAAAAGAAGAGCTGTGGTTTAGAGAGCAACAGTGTCTTTATGAACCGATGTAAAGAATACTGATTCCCTAGGGGACCCCAGCTGCTGGCCAGCCGCATCCCTGACTGTGGTCAGCACTCTGGTCTTAGCATGCGCTCGTGGCACCTGCAGAAGTCTGTGTCACGCAGCTGATACTGTGCTGCAGCTGGTACGGCTGCAGGAAAGCTGCGACACATGTGCGGCTCAGGTTTCCCTGCAAGGAGAATTTGTATCATTGCTATTAATTTTTCCTGCTGTGACTAAAATGTGATAGGAAATAATACTGTTTATATTACATTCATTTGGATGCCAAAACTGTGGCTAATATGGTTTCCCAAGGTTGACCAAAAAAAAATGAGCTTTTTAAAAAAAAGAACTGCAGTTTGTATTTGATCCCTTTTTCCTTTTTTCCCCTTGGCCAACATGCTTTGGCTTAATGTACATCTCATAAAACACAGCTACAACGTGTAAGTAAATAACCCGGACAGTTAGTGTAGAGCCACCGACATCCAGAGGACGCCTGTAAATAATGGACTGAACTCTGGAACGCCAGCTTATTTTTTGAGGATTTCTCCCTTCCTCATTTTCAACAGGTATAATCTAACCTCTGGTTTTCTTTTCTTTTACTTAAAAGCTCCAAAAACGAGAGAAGACATGCAGGGCTTACCTTAAGGTATCTCTCCTGTGCTGTCACCCTGCTTTCTCCCTCTTCAGCTACCTGCCACGCTTTATCATCTTGCTGCATGGCCCAGTGTGTTTCAGTCTTTGATAATTATATAATATGCCCCATATCAGCTGTGCCAGTGTTGGCTTTTCACAGGTATATGACTCTTCAGAATGAGCATTTAATTGATTTTAATGATTTTTGCTGTTTTTCCATTCATCCAAAAATATCAAGAATTTTAACAAACTATCCTCTGAATTGGAAAGCAATCATACAGTCTCAGACGTTTTCTCCCGTCGTCCCTGGACTTAATAAAAACAGCTCGAGTCAAACAGCTATGATATACTCTTGGCAGTTTATCCTATCAAAGACTGTGTAGTCATAATGTATGTGCATGAAAAAGTCACTGCTTTCTTATCTCTGTGGCATACTCTTCAGTGAAGTAGGCTCTGTCCTGAAAATTTGATGATTCTCTTCTAGCAGCAGGTTGATGTGGGATGGGTTACCAAAAATGAAATCAAATGTGACGGTGAACGATCAGCATACGTTGCGTAAGGGCTTTAACTGGCTAATAAGAGCAGAGAGTCGCTGTTAGGTTCAGAATCTTTTTCCTCTTCAGTTTTTTTTTCTTCTTGGTACGTATATCCAACTAACGGGAAGTACGCTGAGGCTAACAGTAGAATTACGCTGCGCTAATTCTGGATGCTAGCTCAGAATATTAATACCAAATTGCATTTCATTTGGATCTGTGAATTTTACAAGTTTCGTCTCAGGGTTAGCAGTGTCCTAATCTTACTCTCCTGGGTACCATTATTGTGATAAACCAGAGCTTCAAGAATTGTTCTGTATGCCATGCCAACAAAGAATTTTTATAGTTTCAAACACAGGGGTTACTCAGAAACCATAACGGCATTAATTTTGTTTGGCAGAGTGTAGGAAGGAATAAAAAGAATGGCATCTCAGTAATAAAAGATACTGTCAGACCTGAGACCTTTTGTAAGGATGTACCTACTTTTGGAGGGGACAAAGTCTACTTTCAAGTTGTCCCTTTTTAGCCTGTTTCGTGGGGCTGAGAAATAATTGCTGCAATCTATAGAATTTTTCTTACACAAATGTTCAGATCACCTTTAAGCTATTAGTTAATGTGTAAAGTAAAATAATTGGTACGTTGTCCCTGACATACATTTCAGTAGGAAAATCATAGTTTTTTGTTTGTTTGTTTTGTTTTTTTCCCTTAGCAAGAAAAGACTGCTTCAGGGATATGATTAGGCTAGCGATCATTTGGATCCCACTAGAAAAGTACAAATGATAATAAATAAGATTTTTTAAATACTGAAGCATGCCATCAGGGAGCTACGTGTATACATAGTAAATTTGGGTATGACCTTAATTTCTGACCAGTGTCATTTTCAGAATGTCTCAGATAAGCCTTTCTGTTCAGATAAGACTAAGAAAACTCCCTCAGTCGCACCTCAGAAGCTGCCTTACCCTGTACGAGTGAAGCGAGTGCCTTCCTTGTGACAGAGGATTCATTTGTAACTGAGATGCGAGGCTGCACTCTGCCTTGCTCGGTGACACGCGAATGGAGCCTCGGCAGACCCATTTCCATTCCACTCTGGTTGGTGGCTGCAGCAGTGGCCGCGGGAACATGGTGACTAATCGTCTCCCACTAGAGGCAGAGAAGAGCGCCGCTTGAAAGCGTCTTCCACCTGCCAGAGGGGTCGTGAGGCTTACAAGGCAGACAGAACGAGGATATTAAGATGGATTGAGCCAATTAATCTTACTCTGACAGAGGCCTCAAACAGATTTTTCCTGCCCATTTCAATATCCTACCCTAAACTAGCAATATATATATAATGTTCTTTTTCCTAAGTGATCACCAATAGGTCAACAGTTCATTTTGGGAACTTAATAATATAGGTTATGACTAGGTAAGTGAAGTGTAAATAAGTGTAGTCATTTCAGCTGCCTGGGTTCTACTCAGGGCATAAGCACAGCAAGACTCAAGATGATCCTGCTGCAAAGCTGACTGCATTATTCTTTTATTTATTTTTGCAGGATAATAAGTTGATCTCATACTTACATGAATGTTTGCAGTTTGGATGTTTTTGATGACTTTAAAAGCTTCTATTTTCCTTAAATTACCAGTGCAGACATTAAATATTTTTCTTAATTTCTCTGAGAGTAGACTTTTTTTTTTATAAATTACAGTATATTTTTCCCCCTGGACAGGGAACTGGAAGGGTGAAAATGTTAGCAAATAACTTTGAAGCTATCTCTTTATTTATCAAATAATAATGAATAAGTTAATGTCCATCAGATACACTTTTAGTTACTATTCTAATTTAGGTTCCAAAAGGCAACATGATTCAAGTTTCAGGAATAAGTGTTAGTCTGCTTTAGAGACATCAGAGTTTTCTATTTAGAAGATTCAGCTCTTGACTTTAAACATTATTACCTTAGTAGTTGTAACCCTAAATGAAAAAGTCATACCTCAGATTGAGAGCTACTGATATTTGTTGTATTTTTCTTCCAACTGCTGAGGTCTGATTAGGTAAACAGATTTTATCCCCCCCAACACCAGGAATTGAACTCAGGACCTCAAGCTTTGCCAGGCCGGCATTTTTGCCACTGAGCTCTATCCCTGGCCCCTGAATAGGTAAATAGAAACAGGCCACCTTTCTACTCATACAGTACCCAAGTCACAGCCCACTTGTCCTTAGTATGAAGTGACCAGGTCTGTGCAGGTTGGCCAAGTATTTTTCCGTTCTTGACGTTAGAGTAGATCATAATGACAGATAAATTTTACAGTCGACACCAGTCAGTGATTGAAAATCACCATACTCGTAAAAGCAGTCAGCTTTCATGACCATTTTCTGATGGATGCAGGCAATTGTCGACACCGTGGACAACCTTCTGAGGCCTGAGGCTTTGGAGTCCTGGAGACATATGAATTCTTCTGAGCAAGCACATACAGCAACGATGTTACTCGACACCTTGGAAGAAGGCGCTTTTGTCCTCGCGGACAATCTCTTGGAACCCACAAGGGTCTCGATGCCCACAGAAAATATTGGTAAGTCAATCAGTGATCAAGTTTAATTTTAACTTAGAACATAGATGTTTGAGAAAATGACTTTTTTTTTTTTTTGAGTCTGTTGTCTCCTAGTGCTGAACTTCTCTTTGGTTAGTTTATTATTCTATTTTTTATTTAATTTTAATTTTTTTTTTTAATGTATTTGGTACAGGGTCTCACTGCGCAGCTCAGACTCGTAGTGATCCTCCTGTCTCAGCCACCTCAGCATTGGGATTACAGGCATGCACCACCACACCCTGTTTCAGTGGCCAACACGGTGGCACGGCATGTGGTACTAGGGATCAAACCTGGGTCCTTGCACTTGCCAGGAAAGCACTTAGACTGCTGAGCTCTATCCCCGGCCTGGTCAATGTATTTTTGTCTGTTAGGAGAAAAAAAAATTTGCTCATACTTAATAAAATTAACGTGCAACCAAAATTTACTATATACCTAAAAAATTGGTTTTATGGGTACTTTTTTCCAATTGAAAAAAATCACAAAAGAAGTGGAAGAGCATTTAATGGCCAAAATATGGATTCTGTAAGTGAGGAAAAGTGCTTGTATGAAAGCAGGGCCAAGGTTTTCTGTTTCATGTGTCTCTAATGAATTGAAATGACTTATGGCATGTGCTGTCCCACTCAAATGGGTTAGCGCACAGGAATTGAGCAAAATGTTTGTACCAAACAAAACTGCCCTCGGGTAGAAGCGTGATTGGTGGCTACGTCACTCCTAACGCAGGCTTGCTGCTCACGTTTTGTACGTTGGAAAGGAATACTTCAGTTGTTTTGAAGCCTAATTCAGAAGTTCAAGGCTGCCCCTGAATGATAGTAACTCACTGTTGAAGATACTTTCCAGAAGTACATTTTATTAATTTAGGCGTGGCCAATTTAGGATTGCTACTCACAGGGGTGGAGGAACCCTGATGGCGTGTGCCGTATCTCCTCGTAAAGTAAAAAGTTTCCTAAGCACGCTTTCCGGTGCACACGCACGCGCACTCGTGAGGGGGACACAGGCTGCTCGTAAGGCCGGGGACAGGAGATGCTGAGCGAAGCCTTTTTGTCTAGAAGCTACGTCACTCGCCTAACTGTGTTTGCAGGTGTCATATGAACTTACACAAACGAAGGGAAATTATGGTGTGTCAAAATTGGATCGAAATCATTTTACACTACCTGGATTTATGGTTTCTTTTAAATAAGTGAACTTTTCACAAGAAATGTTCATACTTTTTCCTGAGGTGTGGTGTTGATAGCTCCCTTAGTAGCTCAAAGTAAATGAAGTCAAAATAATTTGGTCTACCACAACCAGAGGCACCTTGTCACAAGGAAAAGAAGTTTTCAGAAGAGGTTTAGTAGTAAAACAATGTGATCAAAACACCCCTCTTTATTTTTGAGGTTGATTTAATTATTAATCTAATAAAATTCCTAAGATATGCATGGAACAGTTTAAGTATTTCCGGAGACCTGTTCTAGGGTAGAGGGGTTTGGATTTGGTCATCTTAGAAACTGAGTTATGGAAGGCCGGCCAGGTAGGTTGGTGGATTAAAGCGCCTCCTTAGGCTGGGGGTTCAACCCCCAGAACTGCTGTGCTGGCCCCACCCCCAGGGAACCCAGAGAGGGTGATTGAGACTGGGTGAGGTGGCTCAATCAGCTACTGTAATCCCAGCACTTAGGAGGCTGAAAAGCAGGAAGGATCACTAACGTCCAGTCTATGTAGTGAGACTCTGTAGACCCTGTACTAAATACAAAAAAAGAAAAGAATGAAAAAAAAACTGAATTATGGAGAATTTGTTTTTGTGACTTAGTCTATTATGACATCATATTATTTGCTAAAGTTACTAAAAAGTAGCAACAGCAAGCTAAACACAGTTTTCTTCGTTTGCTCTTATCAGAATACAAGAAAATCAATGAACCCTGTCAATGTTCTATATGCTGGTCAGCCTTATATATGTATATATTTATATTCACCCATTTTTTAAATGTCCCAGATACTTTTATCATAATTTAAGATATACTTTAAAGAGAATTAAGTCCAAGAATATATTTTTCCAATTGTTAGTTTTTCAGAGATTTAAAGGATTGTTCTTCGCATCAATTTTCTTTATTATTTAATTTAAAAAACAACCTGGGACTGGGGAGATGGCTCAGGACCTTAAGTGCCTGCCTGGCAAGCACACTGGGTTCAATCCCTGGCCATTGCCTATAATCTCAGTGCTGGAGAGGCTGAGACAGGATTACTTCGAGTCCGAGCTGCATAGTGAGATCCTGTACCAAATGGAAAACAACCTGCTGTGGATTCTTCTAAACTGTAGGGCCCATTTTACGCAAGTGTATATGACAACACCTGAAACTTATTCTGCATGTTGAACACCCAAGAACTATCAGTATGTGACAGTTATTTTCCATATTGTAACAGATTTCATGTGAAGGAAGGAACCATTCACTTGTTTCTTAGGACTTGTATTATTGTCTTTTTAGGCTGAGAGCACTAAAATAGCCTATTCCTTTATATTTCCACTCTGTTGATGCCCCAATCTAAGTTTGCGGCATGACTACAATATCTTAAATTGTTAAAACAATTTGGTTTTCCTCCTAAGTGATTTTTCCATATATCCTTAGTTTAACTTCGTAGTGCAATTCACCTTCTAATACATGACCCCATAAAAGTCGAGTAATTGTGTCTGACTGTGAGATTTTACAGTTAACTTTGAGGGGCAGCTTGCACGCCGTCAGGTGTAGCTTGGATGATGTCTGCAGTTTGATGAGTCTTGAACATTCTCATCGCTGTAGTTATCAGCACGGTCAACGTTTTGTTACTCAGAAGTGAGTCTCGTTGTCCACTTCAGCAAACATCTGTTTGCTGTCATTGCCATTAGCTTTTCCTAGACCTTCCCCTGAGTGGACTATTGTTTATTTTCATAGTAGTGGCGGATGAATCCAGGCTCTTCACGCTGAGCTGCATCCAGCTTGCATTTTTAATTTTTGGACAGGGTCTCACTGAGTCACCTAGTGGCCCAGGCCGGGTGTGAACTTGCGGTCCTCTTGCCTCGGCCTCCCGGAGTGTGGGGTGCAGGCGAGTGCCTCTGAGGCCCTCTGAACGGCTCTTTTTGGTCTTGTTTCCTCGTGCAGAGTGGTGTCATTGAGACTTGGGCTTGCGGAGGGAACAGCAGGAGCGCGGTGCCCCTCGCTGGGCGTGCTGCGGGGTGCGCGCGCGCGCAGGGTGGCTTCCTCACCCCTTGCTGCCTTCCACTGCTCGGCTGCTAAGTTCCCTGATGGCCTCCAGCAGCTGGGTGAGAGCGCCTCTTGCTCCATGTGCTCGCTGTAGCCTCACCAATGTGGCAGTTTTTTATTTTTATTTTTAGCCAGTTTACCGTTTTACGGTGCCATTTTATTGCAGGTTTATTTGGATAGCTAAGTACCCTTTCCTCAAAACTCCATGTGTAGGGGCTGGTGAGATGGCTCAGTGGTCTAAAGCGCCTACTTAGAACGGGCTTAGCAAAGCACAGGGACCGCGGTTCAATCCCCCAGCACCACATGCCAGCCAGCCCCGCCTCCTGGTGGGCTGAGCTGGCCACACACACACACACACACACACACACTTAAATAAATAAATAAATAAATGAAATTTAAAAAAAAACTCCATGTGGTTATTTGCTGCTCATGTCTTTTAATGAGAAAGAAGTGTCCTTCATATATTCTTAGTGTCAGTTTTTGTCAGATAATATGCATTTGGGATATGATCCCTCAATATGTAAATTTTATTTTCTTATTGGGAAAAGCAGAATTTTCTGTTATTTAAAGATTATCCAGTTTCAACATGTAGCTACTACTGTTCCATTTATCCTTCTCACCATTGTAATTACCATACAGCAAATCCCATTATCATCATTATTCTAGAAAGCTGTATGTACAGTACCCATCAAAAAGCCCACAGTATCGAGAGTGGGGTGCAAGGAAAGCTTAAACAAAAACCCACAATATCATTATGCAGAAAAATTAACAAAAATGTATGTTAAAAGATATCAAAATTATAAGCACACATGCATATTTTTTTTTTAAACTTTTACTTTCTTTGTTTGAACCTGGATACAAACAAAGCCGGATATCAAACGCATGTGTGTACGCATTTGATACATTGAGTTTCTTTTAATTAAAAGCCTGAAGCAGTTTTTTTAAAACCTTGTTCAATTTTTTAGAAGAAATCAGAGATAAAGTGTCCTGCAGAATTTCCCACATTCTGTGTTTGACTGTCTTCCGCTGCAGTGCAGTGTGTAACTATGTTTGGTGTACTGTTAGCTAGAAGCTTGGGCAGACACCGTTGAAGTTTTCCCCCAAGAATGCTGTTGCATCACCTTGCATCATATGTGAGGCCTTTAAAGTTTGGTTGTCTTTCCTTGTGACCTGAAGATTAATTAGGTGATTTACATGCTAGCAGCCCGAGCAGTTCATTATAAAACTCTTTTCATTTATTTTCTAAATGGCCTTAGTAGCTAACGTGCTATTCCTGTCACTTTTGGTCTAGGAATATTGTAGCAACAGAAACTCTTTATAAAACAGTTGGTCCTTCTTGCTTTCTTCAAGCTGCATAGCCCAGAGGCCAGGCTTTGGCTTCCTCTCCTGCCATCTCCTCATCATTTTTACCCTGGGATCCAAACAGGCAGAACCGCATCCACCTAGCAGATTACAAGTCTCCGAGCAGAGTGCACAGTTGTTCTCAGGGGCTCTTACGTATTGTTCTTTTCCTTTGATCTCACTGCAGCCAGTATTTTGGTAAACTGGAAAAAATAGAACAATGGAGAATTATATGAAAATTCTATCTCTGTGTGCTGAGATGGTGACTGAGACTGGACGTGGTGGCGCGCGCCTGTAATCCTAGCATTTGGGAGGCTGAAAACAGGAGGATCACTAGGAGTCTGATCTGTGTAGTGAGACCCTGCAGACACAGTACTAAATACATAGGAAAACAAATTCTGTCTCCAGCTTTGGCCCTTGTATAGGCCCTGGGTGGCTCGCCTGTGATGAAGGATATTCACTTCGGGAAACCCACTGAGCGAGGCACATACTATGTCAGCAGAACTGACACTGGCATGAAGCTCTGTGCACCAGTCCGCTACCGAAGCTGCATCGTGGTCTTTTACCATAATCACTTCAAACACTTTAGGAAAATTGATCACAGGTGATGTTGAAGTCCACTGGATATGACCTCATCGAGAAAGGCTTCACCATCATCTTTAATCTTTTTTTTTTTTTTAAACATTTATAAGGTCTTTAAAAGCTTTTAAACATTTTGCTTGGCAGATGAGTAAATTCACAAATACGTATTTGTAACATTAAAGATGTTGCACTATAAGTATGTTTTATTATTCCTTGCCATTATATTTTTCACTCTTACGCATACTGCAATTTGACTTTACTCGTTTGACCCAAGAATACCGATTACTTAAGCATCTGCTAGTAGCCATTTCCTGGTTGCCATTTATTTTCTGATATAAAGAAGAGTGCAGAGAAAGTTTCTGTGTGCGCTCCTCTGTGTATGTGTCTCTCTAAGCGCACATATACACGCATACTGAAATAGAATTTTTGAGCAGTAAAGCATGCCTGTCATCTATTTACTAACTAAATCCAAATTGTGCTTTAACCTTGTTTTACCAGTTTACGTTTTCACTGGTAATAACCGTAATAAGATCGCTGTCTTTGCTAACACTTTATTATTGATGTATCGTTAATCTAATGAGTTTGAATTGATCCCATTACTGTTTTAATTTGCAGTTCCCCTGATTACTTAATGCCTTTGATTCTTTTTTGGATGCCTTTATTTGCCTGTCTTAGTTTTCTCTCTGGTGAATTTGTTGCCCACAACCTTTTTCTAGTTTATTTATTTCTTTGTACTTCCTCCTACTCTGGACACTAGTTCTTTGAGGATTATAATGAATATGTAATGAATCTGTTTATGCCTTTTCTTTTTAAATTTTTCTAATAAAATTAAGATTATCAGTCTATCATTGTAGGGTTAGTGTTTTGTCTATCTTGTAAGATTTTTTTTTTCCTTTTGGCTTCCTGCTTGAGAAAGTTGTCCCTACTTTGAGTTTGTAAGGATTTTGCAATTTATTAAAGATAAAGTTTTGCCTTTCTTACTTTTGTTGTTAATTCACTTAGATTTTGTTTTTGATTAGGATATGAGGAGGCAGTTAACTTGATTTTTTTCTGTAGAAGTAACCAGTATTTTCTGTATTCTTATTAGTGTATAATCCGTTCTTTTCCTTGGTGAGTGTCTGTGTCATTTATCAGGTTCCTATCCATGTGCCCACTTGTCAGGAGTGACTGTTCTTTGCCATTTTGTCGTTGTTGTGGTTCCAATGATGGTAGCATCTCTACTTGGTCCTTGGGTTGGCTTGGCTAACTTTTGGTCTCTTTCATAAAAATGTTAAAATTCATTTGTCATTTTACACATACAAAATTCTTTTTGGAATTTTTTAATTAGAATTAAATTCCCTTTGTAAATTAATTTTTGAAAGAAGTGCCAGATTGATCTGCGTTCTTCCAAACAAGGTCATTACATAATTCTCAACTTGTTCTAAAAATTACATATTTTTATCTTTAAAGCTTTGAACTTTTTCAAAAACTAAATTTTTGCCTAGATAACTTGTACTTTTCATTTTGTTATGAATAATATTTTTGAATTATATATTCTGTTTGGTCCTTGTTACATATAGCAGGACATGCTTTTGCAGTAGTGGCAGCCTTGTAACTAACTGCGATGTTTTATATAGTCTGTGGTTACCATGAAGTTAGTGATGGTCACTGCAAGTCAGTTTATTTCTTACTGTCTTGATACTTTGTTTTCTTGAATTACTTTTTTTTTTTTTTTTAAGCAATCCTCTAGTGCAATAAATCTGTGGATATCTATCATTTTAACTTTAAATTCACTATCTCAGCATTGTGTCCTATAGATTTTGTAGAGATTACTTATCTGATAACAGAATCTTTAATCCAGAGATTATCCTTTTATTTTTACTATTTTGTAAAGATTTTTTTAAAAAACATGGAATGAGCACTGACATTTATTGGAAATGTGTCTCTTAATTTCAGTTTTCTCAGTTGATGAATTGCAATACTGTTTTCTAATGTGTTCACTTCTGTGCACTTGAGTTAAACGATTTGTTCATGATGTTAAAGTGTGTGTTTTAGTTTTCCTATTTCTTGTTAATATATGTTTATTTGTACAGATCAGTGGGCCTTTATTTTGCAGTTTGGGATGTGTATGTAACTCACAGGCCACCCTACCCCCACTCTCTTCTCTTCCCAGTTTCACATTTAGGGGAGTGATTCAGTGAATATTGTATGTTCTGATCATTCTTATGTATGTCAATTTTTATTTTATCTTACTTTATTTCATTTTACTACCAGGGATCGAACTCAGGATCTTGCGCTTATGCCTCTGAGCTATCTCCCCAGCCCATCTATGCCAGTTTTATTAAAGATTTTTAGCCATGGGTGGTGGCACATACCTGCAATCCCAGCACTTGAGAGAGGCTGTGGCAGGAGGATCATGAGTTTAAAGCCAGCCTGGACATGGGTTGACACAGTCTTATTTTCTGAAACAGAGAATATAAGATACAGTTTAAAAATCAGGATATATTTAACTACAAGTGGACTTTCTTTCATGGTTAGAAATTATTGTCATTTTAAAATTTTTTTAGCCAGATTTATTTTTCTAGGAAAATCTCTTTTTTCCACAAAAGGTAAAACCATTGATCCAGATTTATTAGTGTAGAGTAGATCATTGCGTTTTCATATGGCTCAAAAATAGCAACTAAGATTTGTAGTAATGATCTTGTCCCTTGGAAAATTGAGACACATTAGTTTTCCTCAATGTGTATGATTTTAAAATTCTAGCAAGTAAGACTTCTTGAATAATATCTCTTGTTACATGCATTAGTGGGGTAGTTTTTCTTTTGGAAGATACTTAAGTCAGGGTTTTTTGTTTTGTTTTTGAAAATTCTATTAGCACATGCTTGCAATACTTATTCCATTAATCCTGGAGAGTTGGTACGTGTACAAAACAAATCTTAATTCTTTTTACTTCTTCTACTCTCTTTTGTCTTCCTCTTTCCTCGAACTTCTTTCCATCTCTAGATTTTCTATCCCATTTGAGAAACATATTTATTTGTTTATTTGTTTGCTTGTTTATTTATTTATGAGCCTGAGCCTGTTGCCACTTGCCTGGGCTGGTATCAGAGGCTCATGCCCAGTAATCTTTCTGCCTCAGCGTTAGGACACCTGGTTTGTGCTCCCATGTCTGACTTGTTCACGTGCATGAAGGGTTTGAATGTTTCATGAAAATGAAAGGATTTTTTTCTTCTGTCATTTGTCTTAATAATTAAGGATTGTACCTGCCTTCCGTGTGAGGAAGGGACAGGTGCACATGAGGAGCATGTTCTTGCCCCCTCACTTCTTTCATCTTCTGCCCACTCATGTGGACTCTGGTAGAAGAAAACAAGTTAGCCCCCTAGAGGTGCTTCATCTTTCCAAACATGAGTTAATAACATAAGCAGCTCCACTGGGTCCTGCAGCTGGTAAAACTGTGGAAGTTGGGGCGAGCAAGATAGCTCAGTGGACTAAAGCTCCTGCTTAGGCAAATGTAGGGACCGGGATTTGATCCCTGGCACCACATGCTGCCGGCCCTGCCCCCAGACGCACTTAGCTGGCCACCAAGACCGGCCTGTAATCCTAGTGCTGGGGAGGCCAAAAACAGGAGGATTACTATGAGTCTGAGCTGCGTAGTAAGACTCTGTACCAAGTGCATTAAAAAAAAAAAAAAAAAAAAAAAACTCTAGAAATGACACAGGTCTCCTCATTAAGTTTTCGTTTAGTGGTTTGGTCATGGTTTAATTATAAAAGTTCCTGAATGTCAGTGATTCCATATTTACAGTGAAACCCATTCAATTTTTTTTAAAAAAATGAGTTTGTAGGTTTAGAAAGAATAATATCCAGTAGTTTAAACCTTCCTGTGGTATGAACCCATCTTCATTTAAAAAAAGGGGGAGGCTTCTACTATCTGTGTTTTTGCAGGTACCCAAACAAGCGTAGATGTGTGTGCAGGTATAGAAATAGTTCCATGATGATGCAGATATTAGGGTGAAATTCAGAGAAAACTGGCTGTATTTTTAAAATATTTTTGAATTGGCTGTATTATTAGCTGTATTTTTGAATTACTGTGATATGCACTACTTGTTTTAACTCAAATTTAAGAATTTTTTCTTACAAGTCCTCTCATTTGCTCAGTAAAATGACGTTTTGTAGTTACTAATATAAGGAGTTACCTTTTATAGGAATAATATTTTATTTTCTTTTTTTAAAATTTAGGACAGGGTGTAGAGGGTCTTACTACATAGATTGGACTTGTAGTGATCCTCCTGTTTACATCCTCTTAAGTGCTGGGAATACAGGCACACACCACCACACCCAGTCTCAGTCGCCTTCTCAGCATGCCCCAGAGGCCGGGCCAGCGGCAGGCCCAGGGGTTAAACTCCTGGCCCCTGCATCTGCCTAAGCAGGTGCTTTAATCCACTGAGCTATTTGGCCGGCCCAATACTTTTCTTTTTAAAAGTATTGTTTCTTTTTAAAAGTATTGCAAATATAAAGTGCTGTGATTTTTGTTTTGTTTTACAATGAGCCCTAAGCAGCAGGCATTTATGTTGGTAGCACTTATTATAAACTGTATTTTAGAAACATAGTTAAACAACATTGTAGATAAAATGAATTTCTCAGTTTTATGTGTTGACTTGTTTTCCTGATGTGTTTTCTCAATGTTTCAACTTGTTTTGAATTTTGGAAGCTTGGACTAGACTACAGTGGGTGGCGAATGTTTTCTGAAAGCATAGGTAGCTTTCACTTTGGGTTTGCAAACCACACGATCTCTTGAGCATCCTCACCTGGCTTTGCAGAACTAAAGCAAGCAATATGTAAACATAGCTGCATTCTAATAAAACTTTATTTAAAAAACAGCAACTGGTTAGATTTGTGTCAATGACCCTGTTTTGCCTCGTTAGCGTGTACAGTGTGATGGTTACTGGGATTCCTGGTGAGGACTCGTGACAAGTTTTTACATAATGACAGCAGAGAAGGTACACTTTGTTGGCCTAATTTTAGAAATAAATTAACTTAGTCTTTGAAACTTAGGTGATTTTTTTTAATACCCAAATCAGACCTAGAAATAAATGTACATTTATGATAAGGCATTCAAATTTATACTTCATACTTGCTGTTACCTCTCAAGTAATGGTCATTGAAAAGTTACTTAACATAAGGAGCCCCAAAAATGTCATTTTGAAATATTTTTGTTTAATTGTATGAGTTAAGTAACATCCTATACTATGAATTCATACACTTTTCATACTCATAGGCTGAAAGCTTCGATTCATTCATGACAAGAGATATAAAAACATGAAGAAAATTCTGCAAGTGATTAGAGAAATCATGATTTAACACATGGGGAGTAATTTAGCTTCTTGTTCCTAAGTCTATTGCAATCTAACAGTAATAGCTTTATAACCAGGAAGAAAGCACACTAGTCCCTCACCATTACCGTTGGTGACTTCGTGGTCCTGACGACGCCCCTTCCCCGTTGTCCTTTGCCTCCTTCAGTTCTGGAAGTTGCTGTTCTCAGTACGGAAGGGCAGATCCAAGACTTTAAATTTCCGCTGGGCATCAAGGGAGCAGGCAGCTCAATCCAGCTCTCTGCGAACACTGTCAAACAGAACAGCAGGAACGGTAAGAGGACAGCCTGCCAGGGGGACTGTGGGGGACGCTGACTCCAAATGGCTAATTATGTTACCCTGAACAAACAAAAGGGTTACCTTCTAGAGCTCTCTAAGCATGCCTCAGTGCTTCCCCATCAACTTAACCTAAATAAAGATGCCATAGGAGTTTTCTGTTTCGTTCTTCTTTTGTTATGGCTTGTTTTATTAGTTAGTATGTTTTTACCTGCCAGTCAGCTGACTACTTTTACCTTCTTAGGGCTTGCAAAGTTGGTGTTCATCATTTACCGGAGTCTGGGACAGTTCCTCAGTACCGAGAACGCAACTGTGAAACTAGGCGCTGACCTCATGGGTCGCAATAGCACCATCGCGGTGAACTCCCACGTCATTTCCGTTTCCATCAATAAGGAGTCCAGCAGAGTGTACCTGACTGACCCCGTCCTTTTTACCCTGCCACACATTGATGTGAGTTAATGTATGCTAATGAAGTGGTAGAAGGTTATAAAACCAAAGAGGAAGGGAAACTAAGCTGACAGGCCGGGGCTACAGACGGAGGGAGAGTAGGAGGACAGGAGGGAGGAAGGACCTTTCCATTTGAATTTTAAATGTTGGGCTAGGTCACAGGCACAAGTTTATTTAAGTCTGTGAACATAAAATTAAATGAGCCTGGTTCAGTGATTATTAGAACTTAAGTGTATTCTTAATGAAAGCTAATTCAGTAATCAACAGCAAAATGTAAATGACTCTAATTTGTTTTCAGATGAAAATTAACTCTTACCTTAGCAGCAGGATATCATTGTATTAACTCTTTGTAAGCTGCAATTTTTTTTTTTTTTAATCTCAACCGATCATTTTTGGCACAACTGTACTGTGTTTTAAAAGTACAGTGCATGATTGAGGAGATGTGACTCTAGGTAAGATGCACATTCAGTACACTATTTTGGAAGACTGGCTATTAAATGTAAAATGATTAAGTGCCCACAATAGCCAAATGAATTGCTGAAGTAAGTCTGTACAGCCGTGGTCCTCGTGTCCCGGCTGCTTCAGCTGATTTGCTTTTAGGCAACCTGAGCTATCAATTGCAAGGCTTCAGATGGTTACTAAACCATTGGTTTGTCACTTCAAACTAACCAAATGAATTTTTAAGATGCCCGGCCCTTACAGAATTTCACCAGATTAAATGTGTGGTGCTAATTATTGTCAGAAAGGAAAGGACAAGGATTCTAATGTAGCATCAGTATGTGAAATCATAAGATGGAAGTTGTAATTGTGTAAAATGGGTCTTTGGTAATTTAGAGTACACTTTAGAGTGTTTCGGACTATAAAGCCCCTTTTAAGCTGGATATCTGCCTTATAGAACATAGTCCACAATTTTGCTGATGAAAAACTTTATAGTCCGAAACATGCAAAGTTTAATCTAAATTACCTTTTACACATATTAAACAATTGCTGTTGCCATCTTAGAGTGCAAAATCCTAATTTTATCTTGTCATCTTATTTCCCAGCCTGACAATTATTTCAATGCAAACTGCTCCTTCTGGAACTACTCAGAAAGAACCATGATGGGATATTGGTCTACCCAGGGCTGCAAGCTGGTCGATACTAATAAAACTCGCACGACGTGTGCGTGCAGCCACCTAACCAATTTCGCCATTCTCATGGCCCACAGGGAAATTGCAGTAAGTATCTGCGCTTCTAATTAGTAGCACAGAAAATCCCCAGCGACTCCAAGCAGCTTGTGTACTGGCCCCACCTTCAGGTGCTTATCGTCACAAGAAAGCAAACAGCAGTGTGGCTTTGCGGTCATCTCTACATTGTCCATATATCATGAGTAGTCTTGGTCCTCTGTGCTGGTGTTGCTCCAGGCCATACCCTGGAATGCCCCTTTACAGACCTGTTCTCTACAGGTTTTCTGCTTTGGGCCAGTGTCTGTCAGAGGCCACCAGGGGTTTTAAGAACTGAACCTCACCAGGTCCTACAAAGGAGACAAAGGGTGAAGTTGAGTGTGCCCTTCCCATCTGGACTGTCGGGGCCTCACTCTACAACTTTTCGCTTTAGGTTTCCTAAATCCTGAGCACACTACGTGAGGCTGCAGTCTTTGAAAACTCAGATTAGTTACTAGAGTGTGTTTCAGTGTTTATTCTCATGATTGAGAGAATGATAGCCAGAAAGCAAATATTTTACGTTTAGTGTGAAATTCTAAGCTTTATTTTTACTAGAGAGAGAGGGAGCGAGGGAGGGAGAGAGGCCCAAGGAGAAAATGAAAACTTAAAACCTGGCTTGTACATTTGTACATTAGCCTGAAAGTCATTAAAATGTCCATTTGGTCATATACTTGAGTTTGTCCTGGAAACACTTTCTGTATCTTTCCATAGGTAATCATTTCAGTCATTATTTTAAAATACATTTGTTTTTATATTATTGTCTAGGTAAATCTTCACCTTTCATAGATGATTCTTTATAAAGGTCACACTGAACGGTGTGGTATGGTCAAAATTTATTTAGTAGGGCTGGTGAGATAGCTCAGTGGACTAAGCGCCTGCTTTGGAAAGCACAGGGGCCCAGGTTGGATCCCTGGTCCCACATGCCACACTGGCCCCACCCCTGGGGTGCTCTGAGCCAGGGTGTGGTTGTGTACAGCTGTACTCCCAACGCTGGGGAGGCTGAAGGCAGGAGGATCACTGTAAGACCAAGCTGTGTAGTGAGACCCTGTACCAAATACATAAATGGAAAAAAAAAAAAATTCTGTAGTAACAAACTTCATTTGAGCACACATGAATAGTCTTCAGAAAATTCAGTATTAAAAATGAGCTATGTGTGAGAACTATTTCCGTGTAGTTGATCTGATGCTAACACGCTCTGTACGTTTGTAATTTCCAGTTGAAAGGTGGAGTGCACGAATTACTTCTCACAGTCATCACCTGGGTGGGAATCGTCATCTCTCTGGTTTGCCTGGCTATCTGCATTTTCACCTTCTGCTTCTTCCGTGGTCTACAGAGTGACCGAAATACTATTCACAAGAACCTTTGTATCAACCTTTTCATTGCTGAATTTATTTTTCTAATAGGCATTGACAAGACCAAATACACGGTAAGCACACCTGTTAAGTTTATTGACCTTGGATCCCTGAAAATTATTTTAATAGACTTGAATCCTCATGTGTTGCTGGTGCTAATATTTGACATTGGAACCTGATATAATTGACCTGGCCATGTTGAAATATAATTTGTAATAAATTAAAGGGCAGCTCAATCATAAAGTCATGTCATGAATGACTTTATTTCATGTATAAATGTAACTTCCATTTCTCCGGGTTGTCATCAAGACACATAATTTGGATAGAAGAATGTTGGGACACAGAAATGAAAAATACTATTTAAAATCCGACTTGACTTACGTAATTTATCTGGTCCATGATCCTCTTTCTGTATTTAGGGCAATTTATTGATCATCATCATGCGGTCTTGTGAGCTTAGTCATTTAATGTGTCGCCCACCTTCTGTACAGCTACATTGGAAACTTAACGGTACCCCCATACAATAGGAAAACAATCCTGTACAGTTAGAACTAGTTTATTTGACCTGAAAGCAAAATTCTAAACTTCCATTATAGAAAATATAAAAATAATATATTTGCAAATAGCCATTCTAAAGACTTATGAAGCGGATTATCAAGCAAAATGTTGAGATTTTTATACTGGAAAAGAAATTAAGTTTTTTTATATACTTTTTAAAAATGTATTTGGTGCAGGGTCTCACTGTGCAGCTTGGACTCGTAGTGATCCTCGTGTTTCAGCCTCCCCAGCGCTGGGATTATAGGTGTGCACTCCCATGCCCACCAGGTCTCCATGGCTGGCTCAGCATGCTTGGGAGCGGGGCCAGCTCAGCAAGTGGTGCTGGGGATCAAACCCTGGTCTCTGTGCTTGCCTAAGCAGGCACTTAGTCCTCTGAGCTATCTCGCTGGCCCTATTAAGATATGCTTTATCTAATCTTCAATTTCATTAAAAGTAGTGAAGTCTTACAGTGAAATCCAGCAGTCTTGGAGTCATCTGCTGCAAATTGCACGTGTCCCTCATGTTTGGAAGTGTTTTCAGCTCTTTTCATTTATGAACAAAACGCACTTAGCGGAAATGGTATTTTATATAATGGTGGTGATCTCTGTCGTTTTGGAGTGGGCTGATTGATTCATGAAATGTTCCTCTGGTGTTTTTGCTCCTTCCTCCCTAGATTGCATGCCCCATCTTTGCAGGCCTTCTGCACTTCTTCTTTCTGGCGGCTTTTGCTTGGATGTGCCTGGAAGGGGTGCAGCTCTATTTGATGCTAGTGGAAGTTTTCGAAAGCGAATATTCCAGGAAGAAATATTACTATGTCGCTGGCTACTTGTTTCCTGCCACAGTGGTTGGCGTTTCAGCTGCTATTGACTATAAGAGCTATGGAACAGAGAAAGCGTAAGTAATTGCAAGTGACCTGAGTGTTTTTCAAATGAATAATTTTTTAAAGCCTGTTAGCTGTCAGTGAGGCTCCCTGACAGGCTAAAATAGCATTTGAAAGCTTTATTGGTAAGAGAATGGGCATGCCGTGCACAAATTACAATCAAGTCTTTTGTAATTTTCTAGGTTCAGAGGATTTGTACTCTTGCAAAGCAGATTCTAAATTATGGACTTTCTTTTTAACACAAAAGATTGACCTGAAATAAATTGAAAAAGTAAATAACTTTTTGGCCTTAGAAAGATATTAAGTAAAAATTCTGCAGAACTTAAAGCATCTGACAGGCTTAACTGCTCGGTTTTGAGCTGCTGCTTCGTTAGCTCTCTCAGTGCAGCCGACTGTGCGGCCGACTCTCCTCCTGCGCTGTGACAGTGCGTTCCATCCCGTATGTTTTACTTTGATAATATTTTATCAGGCCATTGGAGGGGATTAAAATAAGTTACTGTCTTTCATTTGTAAAAAAATACAGATATTTATGGCAAATGACAGGCGGTAGACGTGGCCACGTTCCTGAAGGTTTTATTTGCCAGAGGCATGAATTGGCCTTCCAGTTGTTTTTTCCCAGATAAACTTAGTTGTGTGGAAATTTTTTTCGAGGCAAGAATGCTTTTCAATTGTGCAGAAGATGAAAGATAAGTAAAAGTGCATCCGGTATTCAGTGTTACATGAAAAATGAACTACTAACTAAATAAATTTTGCCTTACTGGGGCTGCACAGCATTCACTGTAATACTTGGTGTGTTTCACGCGTCTTTCTTGTATTCACGCATTCCTAATGGAGTGATTATATGAGTCTACGCTGTTTTGCAAGAAACACAGTATCTAACTAAACAGGTTTTTATGGGGCATGCATGTATGTTACATGCCTTACGGTTAAAGCAGATTTTGAAAGTTACGTGAAAGGCAAATTTTGAATATTACATGTAAAACTTTAAAATGGTGGAGTAATTTGGAATATGAGTTTCAAGTATTTCTTAGTAAAGAGATGTCTTAAGAATTACGGAGAGCAACTTAATCTTTTCTCCACATAAGCAAAATTGTGTGTTTTCCCCAGATAGGAAGCCTGAAATGAAAAACAGCAATTTAAAGTAAATAAACTGCTATCCTTTGTTAAATCAAAAAACCAATTCAGAATTATTATAGTTGCTCTTGCCCATCATAAATAAATTTTTGGAGGCAAATGAAGGGATAATCTTGTTAGGTTTTGAAAATTGTATTTTTGTTGTGATGTTGAGGATCGAAAGAAACTACTTAATGTTTGTTCTTCTTTGCTCATAACAGTTGCTGGCTTCACGTTGACAACTATTTTATATGGAGTTTCATTGGACCTGTTACCTTTATTATTCTGGTAAGCACATGCTGTAGTTGCTTACATTTTGTTTTAGCTGCTAGTTGAGTAGTGCTAATTAAACAAAATTTGTTTTATTATCATTTAAATATTCACATATTTATTTGCCGTATATTTTATTACAATCACCTTTGTTGACAGCTCATAGTCTTGCTGTCTCTGAAGTTGTCTCTCCTGAAAAATATCATCACACCAGAATCTAAAAATATATTTTCTTGTAAGCCATGTTACAAATTAAATGAATGTTTTAGAAAAGCAAATGAATATCACCATTCTGTCTCAACTTCCACATAGTTTAGTATTTTTGAGTAATAGCCATAGAGTATAGGAGGGTATTTAAACTGAATTAAAGAATGCTAAATGAATTTTAACCATTAGAAATAAAATTGCTGCTCTGAGACTTAAAATTCCAAATCAAAATACTGATCTTTCAGAAATTTTACTTTGAGATAAATTTGATACAAATTAGGGATGGTGTGATTACACGTTTTTAAGCTTCTTTTATCAACCTTTATTCGTATTTGAAATATAATTGAAATAAGAGCACAACTAAATTATCAGGACTTCAGTTCTTAAACCTTTACCACGTTGTTACATTATGCTGATAGGAATGTCGTGTAACCACTAAGGCTGCAAGGGAAACAAAAACAAGTTCAAACCTTACCTTTCTCTTTTTATTCTCGCTGAAGAATTTTTTTTCAAAAAAGCAGCCCATGACCATCTTAAGATATTTCCTTGGTTATCTTGTGTTTCATAAAATTGTGAAAAATTTTCGTAGCTGAGAGAACTTTAAACCCCTTCAAATGTAGGTACTTTTTTCCACTGCATTCAATAATTGTACATAGTTACTTTTCAAAGCAAAATGAAAATGGAGATGAATCTTACCGGTCGTATATTCTCAAGTGTTGTAAGAAAAGCGATTTCTGATCGTAATTATTTAATCCAGATAATTGCCTCAGTTTCTGTCCTCAGTTTATGTCTGGGCCTGAGCCTTTCTAGAATTAAATGACAAAGAGCCAACAGGAAAAAGTATGGTCTTTAAAGATACAGGCTTCCTTTTTTCCTTAAGCCCTTTACTAAATGCATTATGTCTTGAAATAAATATCTTGGAAAAAGAATATTTTGGTCTGTGAAAATGTCATGGGTCTACTTCTGTTGAACGTCAGTTCTATTTGTTTGGTTGCTGTTAGTGGTGAGAGCAGAGCATGACACCAGTTGCACTTGGCAAAGGTAAAATTAATGTTCACATATACTGAGTTTTGAGTAAGAAAGGAGACACAGGACATTTTATTGCCCATAGAAAATGGGAGTGCACTACTATCTAATAGTGACTTATTATAACCCTCAACCAAATCCTTTGAGTTGAGGTATAAAGGGCTTTTTGGAGCCTTGTTGCCAAATTAAAAACGATGCACCAGCAGGTAGCAGTCGCAGTGCAGGCCTTGGAATTCCTTGCCACTTGCTTTGCGTCCTTGTCCTCACAGCGCGGAGAGAAACTCAGTGTGGAAACAGGAGGGCGGAACAGATTCAGTGTCCCACCTACGTTGGAAGAGGACAGTACAGCATGTTTGTTGAAAATGCATTTCCTCACACATACCTCTGATGGTATGAGACATTCCGCATCCAATTTAGGTCCAGGTCTTCATAGCATAAGCTATATTATCCATCTACTGTCATTGTAAGGAATATCTTTTTAACACAAATTACTGCTATTCTTTAAAAAAAAAAGCAACATGGTTTAGCATTTCCAACTTTTCTGAATTGAAACCATTTAGCACAGTATTAAGTAGGTACACGTTTTTAATAATAATGTTCTACGGAAAAAAATAATGTGCTAAGGGAGATAAAACTTCCAACCTGTGCGTTTCTATAGAATGTCTCGCCTACAGGCACGAGCATTATTATATCTCTGAGAAAAGTGCTGGGAAGTAATGAGCAGTGGGGAACCATTAGTATGCCTGAAATGGTTTAATGAAAGCTTGGATCATGACACGTCAGGAGCTGTTCTTATCATTTGGACAGCTCCATCTGCATCATTAATAATTAATTCAGTTCAGTAAGAGTTCAGCTCACGCACTCATTTAGAAGTCTTCTTCATAGAACACCTCCCCGGCTGCCAGTCCCAAGGAGAAATAGGTTTCTGCTTGGCTAACAGCAAAGATCTGGAGATACAAGCACAGTTTTAGGGTTGCCCTTGCCAGGTAGCCAAAGCTCCAGGGAGGACAAAAAGGGTCAGAACATGTGTGGTTCAGCGCGGGTGCTTTCGAGTGGTGTTTCCGTTCTTCTGTCTTATCATATCCATGTCAGCGCTGCAAGCTGTGGAATGAATTTTAAGCGGCTAAGCTCAGGTGGATGAGATTCGAGGGAGCAGGTTGATGACCACAGAACAAGTGGTGCGATCCTGCAAACTGCTACCGCCTTGCTTTGGGAAGCTTCTTTGTATGTTCATGTTTATCAGTACAAGGTCGTGTTGAACTTCACTGGAAGTTATTTGAATCTTAATTTATGTAATTCACCTTTTGGGATTGGTGAAAGAGTGATATCGGTTGTTGGAAAAGAAAGAATGCCTCACTTTGGTGATTTACTCTTAATTGAATGGGAAAATTTTTTGCCTTTTCTGTCTGCTGTCAGCCTTTCACAAGAGGCTCAAAGAACACACACGCATACACATACAGGAAGAAGAGGAGGAGAAAGATTTAGATGAGCTTAATCCCGGAGTATGTTGCTTCAGCCCCTAAAAGAATCATCATCTCGGGTGCTGGGCCTAGGTGGTTTGCACCCAGGGACATAGCTAGGAAACGGATGCACTCTGTACCTACTGGGGGCCTCGGTGGAAACAGTTAACACATGTGCTTCGTGTCTATAATTATAGCTCTGATTTTTCCTCTCTCACTAGTGCATTGAGACTTTCAGCCTATCCCCAAATATTGCATGTAAACTCAGTAGTATTTGTTATGGGGAGAGAAGGAACCAAGCAGAGTCGTGAAGTGCACTCCCCAGAATGCGGAAGAGAGGAGCAGCACTGGGTGGTGGGGCCTGTGCCGCCAGTCACTTGCAGAATGGGGAAAATTCTGTGTTCCACCATGGGGTTTTAATTTTAAAATTCAGGCCAAACTCAAGAAAATATACTGAGGCAAAAATAGCAAGAAAAAATAAATCGCATATTCTTACCAGAAAGAGAAGTGTGTGGCTTGAAAGAACATTTATATCAGGAGAAAAATTGCAAAAAAAAAAAAAAAAGAAGAAGAAGAAGAAAGGAATTGAGATTCGCAGAGTGGGTTTCGCTTGAAACCAGCCTTTTCTTTGTCCTAGAGTGACTATTGTTTTGGACTATGTTCTGCATCCGAGGTGTCTTTAGTTCTCCCTCTGTTTCTGGTATGCATTGCTGTCATGTGTAGTTTAAGAAAAGAACAGAGAAAAAGAGAAGTGGGCAATCTATTGAAATATTCTACCCTGCAAATCATAGCTCTTGTAAGAGTGTTTAACCTCGAGAAAAAGGTCAGAGCAACAATATTTATTCTACGAAATTTAAATGTAGCACTGTACTTTTTTTAAGCATTGAACAAGGTAAGATAAGTGTAAAACCACTTAATTCCAGGGTATACTTCACTATTACATATATTAAGGCTAGTATATTAAATTGTTCAATACCCACATAATGCAAGTATTTTTACATTTTTAATACCTAGCAAATAATATATTTTAATGAGTTGTGAGGACGCTTGGCTTTTTCTTGCTATCTTATGATTTACAACATGTCTTCCATACTTTTTCATAATTACTGTGTCTTGCATTGATGTTGTTCTGTCCTACGAAATACACTATTGCTGGTGTGCCTTCACCAGATTTCGGAGGCTAACACGGCGCTTATATAGCACCTAGTTGAATTTTTGCATACTACGCACTAGCCAACAACTTTGCTTCATTTGCACTTGCAAAATAATCTAAGTGCGAAGTCCTTCCAGGTTTTAGTGATTCTAATTTTCAGTATTTTAGTTGTCTTAAAGACACGGAGCTTTTCAAAAATGTTAATTGTAAGTATATTAAGAGGATAGCTTTGAGATTTACGTCTTGATATTCGCACTTGAGTTTTCTAAGTGTGTGCAGTCTCCAGTTGTGCAAGAGTGTAAGTGAGCAGGCCTGGCACAGGTACAGGACACTGTTGGTGGCTTCCAGCCTGACCAGCAAGGAGGACTGAGGGTGGGGGCTGGTGGCACGCCTTGGGAAGGTTGTTTTATAAAGGCAATCAAGATCCCTTAACTGTGGTAAATGCGTGAGCCAGAAGTCATTTGAAGATTGTAACTGTTACTGTATTCAGGTTTTTGAGGGAGTGTTTTTATATATTAAGTTATTATTTACCTCTACTATTGTCATCTCTGAGATATTTTTAACTGGGCTAGTCTTCATAAAGAGAGCTTGTGTAGCTGTGTTTTAAAGACTCCTAACTTCCTCACCCAGAACAAATTGGTTAATTTCATTGGAACTAGACCACCGATGCTGAGTCGCGGCCCTGACGTTACAGCACTTGAGTGATCTTTGGCAGGATACAAATCAGAACCTTGCAGGTGCGGCCTGCTACCTCCAGCAGCAGGTGTGCAGAGGCTGTTTTTCCTTGGCCTTTCCGGTATTTTCTGAAATTGTCAATGTATTCATTGGAAGAAAATACAGCATAGCAAAGTGAAGGAAGTAGAGGGAGAGAAAAGCATCTAACGATCTTACTTTCTAGAGAATTAAAGGAGAGTGTTTTCTGTCACAAATTCAACTTGGCTAAGTCTTCAGTCTTAAAAAGAGAAAAAGATTTTATCATCGTTCTGCTTTAATTTCATTCCTATATAAGTAGATTTCATTTTATTTTGGTTGTATTGCAAAATATTTTCCATCTTAAGGGATCTCTTTTTAACTGACTTTGCTCATTGAAAAAATATTCATTCCAGTGATTTCATCCATGGGCCATTAATATTTCATACTTAGTTTTTTCTTTTTATGGAAAAATGCTTTGTGCAACCATGTTTTTCACCTTGTTGTGATTTTATACATTGTACTCAACAATTAATAACTTTTCACTTTATTCTGCCACTTCTACTTTTTTGTTCCTTAATTGAAGAAAGGATAATTTATGTGCTCGGAAAATAATGAATAACGAACTGTTGACCCAGTAAGCTTCAGGATATGAGGGATAATCTTAGATCTGAAAGTTTTAGGGAAAAAATGTTATCGGGTCATTAAGAAAGAATGGAAGAGAGAATTAAAAGGATTTTAACCTAACCGTTGTGGTTGTTTTGTTTACATGGATTTTGATTGGTTTACTTTTTAGAGTATGGATAAAATTTTTCTTTCTACCCATTTCTTAATTTTACTAGTAAAAGCTGTTGCAAAACATATAAAAATAATAATACTGTTCATTTTCCATACTGTTCGATGTTATTCTTTACCAAGCTAGTCTATATTTACTATATTATCAGATCTCTAATTTTTCAGAGGCAGAAATTGTGTCTTCACCACAGCAATATAAACATCTCTGTGTGGTGCAGACAGGTCAATATGTATTTATTGAATGAAATGTTAATGTATTGTAACAGCCCTGAAAATATAAGCATTTATTTATGTTTTGATGAAGTGTAATGACCTTTAGAAAATAAAGTAAGTGTTTCTACAGTTTAAAGTACTTTTTGTCTAGATAAATACTTTAAGAAATTAATTTTAAATGCTTTGAGGCAGAGCTGCTTTTGTCCTTAAGTAATTAACATTGAAGGGCGGAACGCTATCTGCCGACACTTGCAAGTTGTGCCCATTAACCTCATTGTTATCCCTTAAGAGGAAATTCTACAATTCAAAGAAATAGTAGGGCATAGTAGACAAGATAATGAGCAGCCTGGAGTAAAGCCTTTGCCTGTTCCCATACTCAAAGTCATCATTAGGAGATATTGGGAAGGGCCAGGAAAATGGCTCAGTAGAATAAGTGCTTCCCTGGCAAGTGCAAGGGCCTGAGTTCAATCCTCAGTTCCGCAAAAAATAAAATTAAATTAAATTTTAAAAAAAGAAAGAAAGATTGAGAAGTTCTCATTTATTGCCCTGTATGATCTCTCCCCGTTACAAACTCAGAAGCAGTGATGAATGAGTAAAGTAATGCTGTCATCTGGCCAGGTGGCTTTGTGGCTTAGTAAAAAGGATCACGTTACTTTAGCAAAGTTGTGTTGACTATCTGCCAAGATGGAGTTGTATTCATCCCTACTTTAAATGGGTCCTTTACTAAATGTGTTATGTGGGGCTTGTACTGTAAGTCACGCAAAGCTCTCAAAATAATATTGTTTCTGTTCCTTTTATAATAAGCCAATGTAAATAAAAAGTTAAAAACTCCAGAATTAATATAGCTGAGTTCTGTTTTTCAGCGTAGAAATGGAGTTGCATCTCCTCAGCATACTGACAGGTATCTATAGAAGTAGATGCAGATTACCAAACTTTATCCTCCCTCAGTCAAAACATAACCCTTGCAGCCCGGGGATATAGCTCCATAGCACAAGCTGTTGTCCGACAAGCCCAAGGTCCCGAGTTTGATCCCCCGTACCACAAAAAAAAATAATAATTGGGGCCAGCAAGACAGGTTAGTGGACTAAAGCACCTGCTTAGGCAAGTGCTGTGACTGGGGTTCAATCCCCAGAACCACATACCATGCCAGCCCCACCCCAAGGCCAGGCTGAGCCAGGGACTGATGGAATCTAAGCGCGGTGGTGCGCACCTATAATCCCAGCTTTGGCGAGGCTGAAAGCAGTAGGATCATTATGAGTCAGAGCTGTGTAGTGAGACCCTGTAACAAGCAAATACCTTTTAAAAAAAAACATAACACTTTTCTTCTGTATTCGCTCTTGTTAGCTCCCTAGAATGCCAGGCCTTCTGCGTCAGGTTCTTCCCTGTCTTGCCCAGTTTGCTTTTGTTCCCACCTGTGTTCCTTTGCTGAGTTCAGAAGGACGTGAAACAGCCTTTTGTCAGAAGTTGCCAACTTTGTTGTAACACAGAGACAGGAGGAGGGAAGAGCAGATTGTCTTTAACAGTCGGGTAGAAAATCTAAGGGCTCAGGTTGTAGCTCAGTATTTAGAGCTCTCGTCTAGCCTGCATCTGGTCCTGCGCTGGTTCCTCAAGCCTGGGATGGGGCAGAAGGGGTGTGTGTGTGTGTGTGTGTGTGTGTGTGTGTGTGTGTGTGTGTGTGTGTTAAAGGTTTACCTTCATATAACCGATGAGCAGTTGTCATCTCTTGTATTTCATTTGTTCCTCACAGTTACTTTAGAAAAAGCCTGCGGATGTTATTTATCTCATTTAATAATAAGTCAGAACCACGCGGCACTGAAGCATTATGGTTCCAAACCTACCTTCCACTGTAGGTTACATGATGTAAATGGTCCTTCAGAGAAAGTCCCTTCAGTGTTCACCAAATGACTTTTTGGGCCCCGGAGTACATCTAGCTAAAGAAACTAATTTAGGTTTTCTAATTTATTTAATCATTACCACATGATACTGACTTAATGAGGTTGCAGTTTCGTGTCAAATGATCTATTAAAGAATCGATCATACGTAGCTGGAGTGGTTTTTTAACATACACTGAACTCGATCATTGCATACATAAACGAAAATTAAATCAGAGTCTGCCATATTATGTGTTGCTGATATTTACCTGCATTGACTCTGTTTTGCAAATGAAGTTTTCGCTTTCTGTAGTGATCTAATTCAGTGCTTTTCATAACAGCTAAATATTATCTTCCTGGTGATCACATTGTGCAAAATGGTGAAGCATTCAAACACTTTGAAACCAGATTCTAGCAGGTTGGAAAACATTAAGTAAGTATTTTGTATTTTAATTCTAATATTTGACAAGCTAAGTGAAAGATATTCTCCACAGGGAACACAAGTATTTTTTGCCTTCTGTCAACTGTAGAAATTACTCAGAATGAAGTCGTACAGATCAAAGTTGAGTGTCATTGTTACTGTGTTACAGACATTGGTCAAAAATGAGGTAATTCTGTCTTGACCTAGAGTGGAGAAATTGTCTCAGTGGCTTTGTGAAAATTTAATATCACTGTAGCAGTGTCATTTGAATTGAAAATGCAGTTCAAAATGAAGTTCCTGTTTGCATGGCTGATACGATTATATTAAGTTTGTTTTGTTAAATGACTCTTTGATTTAAGGATTCTGAGCAGATTCTTGTCCTAATCTTGTTTTCCTAAGAGAATTTACTCTATTACTATCGTTAACTTGAAGATTATCTGTTGCTTTCATGCTAATTAAACAAATGTTTACTTTAATCTCGATGTTGAGTAAAACCGCAGTATCCTATCAATGGAAAAATGCTAATTGACAAAAAATTGATAGATATTGATTCATTAAGTCATCTTAGGGAAAATTTTTTAAAATACAAATCTTAATGTAGCAATAGATGAGGTATTCAAGCCGGTTGTCGTAGGATTATAACTATTGAAGATACTATTTTTAATGTAAACATGGCAGATCAAGAGTGAGGATACTTTTTAAAAAATTAGCTGTTTGGACTAGGTTAGTGGCAGCTTCATTGCATGTTGCATGATAAGAGAGAGAGCTAATCTTTAGCATCTCTCTCTTTTCTTCCTTTCCCTCTTTCTGTCTTCTCATCCACACCAGTAATTACCGTGTTTGTGATGGCTACTATAATACGGACTTACCTGGGTAAGGTAGAACGCTACATTAACAAATGTATGGCATGATTTATATTTTTTACCAATCCGTCAATATCATGAATTGCCCTTAATTTTTATAGTTATTTTGGAATATCTAATTTGCTGTAGTATTTTTAAACTATAATATGCCTTTATTTTTTTAATTGCTTGCCTCTGCATTTTGACTTTCTTAATTTTGACTAATTTATAAAATATATAAATGCTTTCTTATTACTTTCTATTTTAATTCTGTCTAATAATTTTGTTTCTCTTTTCTGCTTATAATGCTTTCTAGCTATGAAGATAATAAGCCATTTATCAAGTAAGATCATTAGTTAGACGTGGAATGCCCTGACTTGAAATCCTGCTCATTGCCTCCTATTTTCTCCAGTTCTTTTCTCCTTAAGCTATTCATGATGAAATCTCTCCAAAGTTATTTTATTTTGAAGTTGCTCATGTTTTTATCTCATTTCAGCTAGGCTCCTTCATGCTTGAGTTATCAAACCTTAGGTTCGCCTAAGACTAGTTTATTAGAGCCTGAAGTTTAGGTGTTCAGTGACTTATCTGCCATTTAACCTTTCTGTCTGTGTCACATTATTCGATATCATGAGTACACCGCAGGGATGAAAACTTGGAAGTAAGCTCATTAAGGGCTCCTTAATTTCTTTAACCAAACTGTACATAAAAAGCAACCAAATCATGGGGGATATTTTACACCTTGTATTTTAATATAGTTCTGATACCTGTTTGTTCTGGAGTAAGAAAAGTTCAGACCTGCTGTTGCTGTTTTCACTGGAGGCCGCAGTACTAAATACCATTCTTTCTTAACCAATGAAAGGTTAAAGACAAAAGGCTGTTGAATTTGAATGTGAACGTAGAGAAAGTCAACCGCTACTACTGATATGTTAAGAAATAAGCTTGCTAAGTGTTTTTGTCCCCTCCTGGAACCTGTTAAAGAATGCACTTTATTTTTTCAGGTCTTGGGTGCTGGGCGCCTTTGCTCTTCTGTGTCTTCTTGGCCTAACCTGGTCGTTTGGGTTGCTTTATGTTAATGAGGAGACTGTTGTGATGGCATATCTCTTCACCATCTTTAATGCTTTCCAGGGAGTGTTCATTTTCATCTTTCACTGTGCCCTCCAAAAGAAAGTAAGTAAAGGAGAACACCCAGGGGCTCAGCTTGCGTGTTCTTTCTTTTGAAAATAATAGAAATCGTTGACAAGATTTTTCAATTGCAGTTGGTTTTTCTTTTTTCCTAAATGTCTTTAATTGCAACTTCATGTCAATACTCATCTGGAAATGGGTGTGTAAAATTAGACAACCCTAGTCCTCTTTTGGATCTCAGTATGGGAGTGAGGTAAACCAGATACTCAGGTTAAGATTTTGGCTTTTCTGGTAGCTTCTGTAAAATGTTACATTTACAGGGCTAAAAAAAAAAAAAAAGTGCTTGCTAACAGGAATGTTGTGCTCCAAAGTGACATCAAGTATCAGGAATAAATCATGTTAATTTTAAAAGCATGAGACATTCCCAAAATTAATTGTAATGTTGCCTTTTGAGAATTTTGAAAGATCTAAATGCACAAATTCAGACCTCACATCTTAGACTTTGTGCTGATTTGATAGTAAGTGAAAGTCAGCAAGAAAAAAATCATAATCTAAAGCTGAAGATAAAAAAGTCTGTAGTGAGATATAACCCCAAAGGCGCTGCGTACCTGTCGTTTGCCTTTAAAATGTGCCTTTCCCAAGGCAGCATCCTCTGGGGGCCGCATAGCTAATGCAGTCTTTTATTCTTTGACTACTGGCTGGTCACTAAATTGAACAGAGAAGTAGAATTGTGAAAGTGAAGACGATTATGTGTTCAGGCCTGACGAGATGATAGTGTTGTTACTCCCATCGGTTTTAAATAAGCTGTAATTTTGAGATAATGACAGGGGGACGTGCAGTGCTGACGCACAACGCGCTTTCACAGCAGGATAGGCGGCAGGCTAAAGCAACACCGGAGCCTAGTATTTGGATAAAATACCATTTTGATTGCCATTGTCTTGGGCTTTCCAGCACTTCAGGCCAGTTAATAGCCATGAAATGTGTAGAAAAATCCTGTGAGATATTAATGTGTTAGATAATCGCTGAACTTCTAGTTTCTTAACATTATACAGGGATGACCTGGGGTTTATGTCATTCTTATGTAAATGAATATTCTGTGTACAAGCACATGACCAAATGTTCATGATTTATGAGCGATTATGCCAAACATCTCTGACATAAAGCATCAATTTAGCAGAGAAAAGGGGAAGTAGTCATTATTTCTTCCTATAGTTCCATGAATTTCATGAACAAGTTGTTGGTACTAAGCTTTTAACATTAACAGCTACCTTTTAAAAGCATGCTGCACTTCTTTCTAAAATGTTGCACTTAGTGTTGGATATATCTTACAGGTGCCGGGATAGATTGCTAAGGATATGATATTAAACAGTTAAATTAAAACTGGTTCGGTTCTTACTACTAAAATAAGCATATTTAGGCCATGTAAAAGCTCGACCACATTGTTATTTGTTCTAATAGGTATAATTAATAAAGTCATGATGGTAAAACACAAGTGCACTTAGATTTAAAAGGCCATCTAGTGACTTTAATTTTCTAATTGGGCAAGGGATAAGTATCACAGTCATTGTCTCTGCAGGCAGGTAACTTAGAATTATAATTTGTACTGGCTTTTTATAGTCTACTAGAAAAAAAAATCTTCTTATGCAATTTCTGTTCCTTGTTTGCCTTGTAACTTCCAAAGCCAGCTCGTATGTATAGTAAAGCATATATCCATGCCAAGGGACGCTCAGTCCAGCAGCTTCCCCCTCCTCCCTGTCCTACACACACTACTCAAGGTGAGGCTTATTAATTAGCAATTGTTCAGACTTCACTTCTTAAAGGTTGGTTTTAGCTTCCTTTAAACCTAAAAACTTTTATATCTATTCATTAAGCTTTAGCAGAAAAGGGAAATTATATGACTGATTCATGCGAATGGGAATTGCATGAACAGTTCTGTTGGGTGCTAACATAGTGAGCTCAGATAGCTTAGACTCTGTACCCCAAACGTTAAAGCTGGAAATGACCAGAAAACGAAGAAAACATTCCATCCTAATTATTGGCAAATGTCTCAGAGTGCCTTGCCCTCCCCCTTTGTTCTTGTGCCAAAAGAGTCTTGTCATTACAAACAGGTTACCCACGAGACGTAGCAATTCAGTCAGAGAGGTGCTGTGTTACCCTACCTAGGAGACGTGAATCCTTACAGCGAATCCTCACATCGTGAAGGACTGAGTTATGGGTTGGTTAGACATAATCAAGCACTGAACATGGTGCTGCATGCCCGTAATCTCACTTGCTCTGGAAGTTGAAGCAGGAGAATTACAAGTTGGAGACCAGAGTAGGCAATTTAGTAAGACCCTAATTCAACATAAAATAAAGTAAAAAAAAAAAAAAAAAAATACAATTTAACGAGAATTTTTAGGTTGCACAAGGTAGGAAAATACCAAATTTTATTTGCCTTTCTTAGCACCAAATAAAAAGACATAAGTATGAAATATATAAACACAGAATAACATTTTAAATATATTGCCATTGTATGAATAACACTTGCACAATAATAACAGGGTACAAAGGCTTTCCCTACATTAAGCAAATTTTAAAGGTCTCTTCTAGCAGATAGACATACCTCTGACTGTACTTCAGTGATTTCAGTCGAATTTGGATTTTTGTAAGTCCACTGTATCTTCTCCACACATAGGTCTTAGTGGAACTCTTAGTTCTTCGCTGTTGTCTTCCCTGCTCATATTATTAGAGAGAGTGAAGCAAGCGTCCTCATGTTAATCCCTTGGTTTTGTGATTACTCATTCAACGCAGGTACGAAAAGAATATGGCAAGTGCTTCAGACACTCGTACTGCTGTGGCAGTCTCCCTACTGAGAGCCCCCACAGTTCTGTGAAGGCGTCCACCACCAGAACCAGTGCTCGGTATTCCTCTGGCACGCAGGTACCGAAGAGTTTGACAGCATCTTTAATTAACCTTATTTATGGAAAGTCTACTGAGACATGTTCTGTTTAGATGCACTAATTATTTCCTCATTATAATGATCCAGGTAGTAAAGACCTGGTTCTTTAGGATTTGGATTGTAATTTCTTTTTAAATATGTACTCAAGGTGTTTACCTAAGTGGAAATGTTCTTCTTTTTTTTGAGGAGCCAGGTTCATAAGGAAGCATGTCATACCCTCTCATAGTTAAAATCCTAAGGTCAATCAGGGTCCATAGTGCACACTTAATAAATATTTGTTGAGTACCCGGTCATCATTGCCACTTTTTTTCTTTTTAAAGACAATAATACATTTTTAAGAGTGGAAAACTCAGTGCCCCTTATTAAACAAGCAGCAAGACAGTGTAGATATTCTTGGTTTTAGAGCAGAAGCTATCCATTCTGGAGAAGGGCGATGGCTGATCCTACCCAAATTGCTCAGTCAGTCTTCATGTGTTCCTAGTAAGGGAGGTCTGGGGAAACTAACCTGTGTGTCTTGCTGTTTCCTGTTCATAGAGTCGCATAAGAAGGATGTGGAATGACACTGTGAGGAAGCAATCTGAATCTTCCTTTATCTCAGGTGACATCAATAGCACTTCAACGCTTAATCAAGGTCAGTCGCTAGGAGATGCTGAGCTCACAATGTACAGTACCAGTTTATTCTTTTTGCCAACTTAGAATAACTCTAGAGAAAATACTGAATTTGTCTCTTCGGGGTTTCTGTGACATGTTCATAAACCACTTGAATCATCATTTATCGTCACATAAAATCAGTAATTTTATTCAATAACGTCATGCCAAAAAACAATTTTAAAACTCCTGTTAAGGAGTGAAGGCTGAAAAAAGTCAGGGTTGAGAACACATTTTGCCAGATTTGATTCTTTCCTAGTACACATTTTTTTCCTCCTAAACAAGGTATTTATGAAAATTTTCTTCTCAAACCATAAATATGATTAGAATACCTACTATTCATGTGAAAGAGTGCCAATTTTGTAGTGGAAAAAATTATAACATTTTTATAGCATTTTTTTCAAAAAGCAAATAATAAATGCTAAAATATTTATAGTAGATCCTGACTTAAAAATTAAAGATTATGCAAATGTATACAATAAGTTCTGTTGAGATAGTTCAGCAGACTAAGTGCCTGCCTGAGCAAGCGTGGGAACCAGGGTTCAATCCCCCGAATCGCATGTCATGCCTGCTGGCCCTCAGGCTCACTGAGCCAGCCGCTGAGACCAGGTGTGGCAGCACACACCTGTAACCTCAGAGCTGGGGAGGCTGCGACAGGAGGATCACTAGGAGTCCAAGCTGCATAGTGAGACTCTGTACCAAATACATAAAAAAGGGGTAAAAAATGCATAAAGTAACTTTTTATACATTGTTTGCTATGTCTGTAGTGGCAGCTTTATCTTACAAATCAATGTAACTCTTAAGAATATCCTGAGAAATAAAATAATTTTACAAGGTACATGCACAAGTGTATCATACACAACAAGTATTCGTGAGTAAAAGCTTGGTAGATGTCATGCATATATCAAATAAATTCTTACCGCTTAGGTCGTTGGGGAGGTAACTTATCCAGGTATCTTCAGTGTGATACGCTGAAGTATAACATAGCAAAAGGAGAGCTTATCACAGTGAAATATCCACATCGTTCTGGCAGGATTCTGGGCCAGAGTGCAAACAAAGGAAGTCTACACGACATCAAAACAAACCTGAATTTTAAAATACTGTTAGTCAAATTGCATTAGCCATGCGAAACGTGATTGCTAATTTATCAATTAGAACGAGTGAAATGTGTATGCTTGTTCCATTGCTTTGATGTTCTGCCTGGCTCTGCTAAGATCTTATCAAATCACAAATGAATTGAAAGATGAACTTTTGAAACCTGGCGAATAAGATTACAGAACAGAAATTCTTCGCTAGAACTTGGGAGTGGCCTAATAACTCGTTGTGCACTGTTTCGTCCCTCGGCATGTATGCTTCTGCATTTACTAAAGGAAGCTTTGTGCAGTGTGTCTTAATCTTTAGCTGTTTGTGGAAGTTGTTTTTCCTCCTGCTTGTATGAGGCGGTATTAACACAGATGTTTCCAGGAGGGATAATCCCACACCTGTAAACCGGAAAGTATTTGATTCCCTCTTCTGGGCTTCGGTGGTTTCATTTTTAATATTAAGCAGTAACATCTTGAAACATAATGTTGATCTCTATGCATTTAATTGCCATTTTTGTTTAACAGTGATTTTGTATAAATTAGTAAATGTCATCCTCAGCAGGTGTTTACCTGGGGGGACAAGAAAGCACCTGTGAGTCACTGAAACGTAACTTCCCTCTCCGTTTCCTCCTTCAAATTAGTAGTTCAAATACAGTCAGAAAATTTCGGCAGGTTTACCATTGCCAACTTGTCTGCTACCCTGATGCACTTAAAAAAAGAGAAAAAAGAAAATTTACAACTGTAACAAATACCAAAATAAGAGAACTAATGTATTTTTTCTATTTTTTGTTTGTTTTTTTGTTTGTTTTTTGCTTTAGGAATGACTGGCAATTACCTACTAACAAACCCTCTTCTTCGACCCCACGGCACTAACAACCCCTATAACACATTGCTCGCTGAAACCGTTGTATGTAATGCCCCTTCAGCTCCTGTATTTAACTCACCAGGTGTGCTTATACTTACAAATAAAACTACCTTTATTTGCTGCTAAAGAGCTTCTGATCTTTGCCCTGTTTGTAAAATACTCGAGTTGCCATATTTATTATTGTATCTTTAATTTCTCAGTTACAAAGAAAAGTATGGTATCGCCCATGCCAGGCTCCTAAAACTGCACTATATTATAGTAAAAGCTCGAGTCGTGATAGTATTTACAGTAATTATCCATGTTTTTAATACAGGTGGCATAAATCTTAATATATTATTACAGGACTGACATCACATGGTCCGAGAGCCCATCTTCAAGATTTATATCATTTAGAGGTATCCTATCTATGTAATATATTGTTCAGTTGACTCTAAAGCTTGCTGACAAATTTGTTTCTAGAGTAAACTAGCTAATAAAGAGCATTTGGATGTCTAGGCTTAGGAAACTCTACATCCGGCATTATCAATGTAACCAAACTATAGTATAGTGCAGCTTTATTGTAGTTGTCCTTTTGTCTTAAAGAAACTTGGAGAATACAGTTAATAGTAGTCAGTTTTATACCTGTGCTTCTTAATTGGGGGGAGGCGGGCATTGTCACTAACCTGTCCTATTTATTGTATTTTCCGATAGCTTATTTTTAAAGATTATATTGAATATTAACAGAATTTTCAACGTTTTGATAAAAGCGATAACAGAATTACTGCTAGCATATAAGTTTTATTTGTGAATAATATTTGCTACTAAATTAAACACAGAACTTTGTTTCTGTTTTTTTTTTTCTTAAGATTCGTTTTTAACGTAACTGCAGCTTCTCTTTTCATTCTCTTCTTTTCTTACTTTCCTCACGCTCTCCTCTAGCAACCTACAGAGAGACAAGTATGGGAGTAAAACTTAACTTTGCCTATCAAATGTAAATTTTTTCAGCATGATTTTTAACGGGCACAATTAAAACATAACTAGCAGTCATGAAGTAGACTCAGCGGGCAAGTGGTTCACAATTTGCACCCAAAACATTCCCAAATTCATGCGGTACACCTCTCCGTACTGTCTTTGGTCAGTAATTGAGGTCTGTAGCAAACGCTGTCCATACTTAAGCCTATCCGATGCTGAAATAATTTGCTCTCGAAAGCCTAAAGTTCTGTCAGCCGAGATGCTTAATGATTGACTTATCATTTCTGCACCCCACAGTAATCTTGCTACAGGCTGTGGACAGTCTTCAAGTGAATTACCTGAACTTGGGCAGAAAAAGATTCCTCTTCAAAACCAGAGAAGCCTTAAATCTGCAGTATATCATAGAAAACACCTGTGGGATTATATCCAGCATATAATTTTATATTTAGTCAGGGATGATAAAAAATAAAATGTTTGGAAAGAGTGAGTCTCTGCAGAGGGAACGAATGCTGTTTGTTTTCTCTATGTCCCTCGCCTACAATTGAAAGTGCCAAATGCTGTCTGGCGGTGCATTTTGTAGATAAGATCATGGTACGTGATACTAATTGACACACTTGAAAGGTGTGTCCTGCTAAGGCAGGCCTTACGGGCAAGCCTTGTAACTTCCTTGTCGCAGGGATCAGGATACTAACTGGATTGGCCATTTTTTCAAATGTAGAACCTGATGGGTCAGAAGTTTTAAAATAATCTAAGTATCCTTCATCCTCATAACCTAGCCGACAGTTATCAGACGGGATAACTGGTCGTGCCCTTGTGCCTTACAGAGACTGGGCTTTTCTGTTTCCTGAACGACACTGAGTTTTCTAGGATATCTGCAGCTTTAAGTGTGGAGTGAGCACTCCGAGGAAAATTTCCTATTCTTTCCCAAGAATCAAAGTTTTCCCTAAACTCCTCCAAGCCTTGCATACGATGCAGCAGCCTCACAGTGGTCAGTTTCATTTCAGTAACACCATTCATTCTTTTTTTTTTTTATTTTTTTACAGACCTATTTGTAGACAAGTGATTTTTTTTTTTCCTCTAGGATTTTAAGAATGACTAACTCAACTTTCCATTGTGCAGACCATTTAATTTTCTCTTGCCTTTTCTTTTTTTTTCATTTGCTTGAGAAGCACTGTGATGTCCTAGTTTACATGTTTATGTGTCTGTAGAAAATACAACTCTGATTCAAATAGAGCATGTGACCATGTTTTCGTTCCTCCCGAACCTCTTTTTCATATCTCAATAGATTTATCCAATCCTTCATTCCTCTAGAAGTACAAATATATATTAGCCAAGGCTGACACTCTTCTCCCATTCCATAGTTAATATCTATTCTCAGTTTGATTTCTGTGACCCATACTTGAGAAATCTTAACATTTCTGCGTCTGACTTCCATGCCCGGGTGTCCTTGGGCCAGTCTTGTACAGTAGACTCTGCTGGTTCATTCACTGCTGTCACTGTGACTGATGCAAGTGCAGGGCTGTGGGCCAGCCTTGGCCACCAGAAGCCTGGCCCCATTGCTATGATTAGAGAGGTTATTAGCACCAAAAGAACTCCCAATCCTAAGAAATCTTAAATGAAAAGTAAAGGCTGCTTTTGCTGGTAATCTAATTTGTTGAACCCTTGCTCTGACTAAGTTGCTGAGAAGCTTAGAAATTCTTCATCATGTTACAATAAATCATTTTACTTTCTTTTATATATCAGCTACTCTTAGGCCAGATAGCCTGAGCAGACAGACATGATGTGAGTTGTTCCAAGTGAGTCATCCCACCTGCTGTCTGTCGTGTTGTTGGATGGTGCTCGTGGGCCTCGGCCCAGTCAGTATGAGAGGTGGCTGTCTCTGTTTAACATGAGTTCTTTTGTATCTGTCCATTTATTCATTCTTTTTTGTTTTAATTTCATCTCCAGAAAAAGGAAATGTTAGAATGTTGTTTTACAAAGTTGCTTGCTGGTTATGTGGGTTTATGTTGTACATTTGCCTTTCGGTTTTTTGTATGTGACTTAGTCCTTTTTAATTTAGTGTTGTTTAGGACAAATTCTGTTAATTTTATTTTGATAAACCATAGTCTTGTACTTTAAAATGTAAATGTTCACTAATGAATTGCTTTGCATTAACTATGCAAGGGCATGGAGTGAAGTCTTGTTTGCAAGCGTGTCAGAGATTCGACCAAAATTCAGTTGATACCTACCGTCTCCCTTAAATTGAAGCAGTAATATTCTGTATGCCATTTTCCCTCCCTGGAAAACAGTATTATTATTTTTTAACACTTTTTCCTGTTATCTAAGGGGATGCAACTGTTTACAGTTGGGAATGCGGAAAGCCTGGCACTTTTCAAGTGCTAGCTTTCAAATACTACTTTGTCCTGAACGACATTAAAACGTTTTGTGCAAAAGAGATTAAGTCGCTTTGCAAGAGAACAGAGGCGGTAACAGTAACTCCCCTTTCTGCTTTCAGGACATTCACTGAACAATGCCAGGGATACAAGTGCCATGGATACTCTACCGCTAAATGGTAATTTTAACAACAGCTACTCACTGCGCAAGGGGGACTACAATGACAGTGTCCAAGTGGTGGACTGTGGACTAAGTCTGAATGATACTGCTTTCGAGAAAATGATCATTTCGGAATTAGTACACAACAACCTCCGGGGCGGCGGCAAGACCCACAACCTCGAGCTCACGCTCCCCGTCCAGCCTGTGATTGGAGGCAGCAGCAGCGAAGACGACGCCCTCGTGGCGGATGCCTCGTCCTTGATGCACGGTGACAATCCAGGACTGGGGCTCCATCACAAAGAGCTCGAGGCTCCGCTTATCCCCCAGCGGACTCACTCCCTTCTGTACCAACCCCAGAAGAAAGTGAGGCCCGAGGGAACCGACAGCTATGTGTCGCAGCTGACGGCGGAGGCCGAGGACCACCTGCAGTCCCCCAACAGAGACTCTCTGTACACGAGCATGCCCAACCTCAGAGACTCTCCCTACCCGGAGAGCAGCCCCGACATGGAGGAAGACCTGTCTCCCTCCCGGCGGAGCGAGAACGAGGACATTTACTACAAAAGCATGCCAAATCTTGGGTCTGGCCACCATCAGCTGCAGATGTGCTACCAGATCAGCAGGGGCAACAGCGACGGGTACATCATCCCCATTCACAAGGAAGGCTGCATCCCGGAAGGGGACGTTAGAGAAGGGCAGATGCAGCTGGTGACCAGTCTCTAACAGCACTGCTAAGGACCCCCGGGCCACACGCAAGTATTAGTACAGAAATAAATACAGACTCTCGGCCCAGGGCAGCTCCCTCACATTCTGCCGGAAGGGACCGCTCTGTTGACCTGTGGTTCTCTGGTGTAAAAAGCGCTCACTGAACCTCCTCGCAGTTCTGTGAATTTTTATAAAACGTACAAAAACTTTGTATATACACAGAGTATACTAAATGAATTATTTGTTACAAAGGAAAGAGATGCCAACCAGGTATTTTAAAATTCTGCTGCTGTTTAGAGAAATTGTGAAAGGAGCGAAACCCAACTTTCCAGCCATTCTGCTGCAGCAGTCTGTGAACTAAATTTGTAAATATGGCTGCACCATTTTTGTAGGCCTGCATTGTATTATATACAAGACGTAGGCTTTAAAATCCTGTGGGACAAATTTACTGTACCTTACTGTTCCTGACAAGACTTGGAAAGCAGGAGAGATATTCTGCGTCAGTTTGCAGTTCACTGCAAATCTTTTACATTAAGGCAAAGATTGAAAACATGTTTAACCACTAGCAATCAAGCCACGGGCCTTATTTCATACGTCTCCTCAGCTGTACAGTGAACTATTCTCATGAGAAATGGCTAAAGAAATTATATTTTGTTCTATTGCTAGGGTCAAATAAATACATTTGTGTCCAACGGAAATATAATTGTCATTAAAATAATTTTAAGAGTTTGAAGAGAATATTGGGAGCGGTCTTGGTTACACATAACGTTACAAACTTTTTTCTCACACCTCGTCATAGTAAGTTCTATCCATGCTCACTTACTTTCCACTGTAGACAGTGTCCTGCTTTGACCAGTTAGTCTCTATCCTTACATTTAAATTTCTTATTGCCAAAAGAACGTGTTTTATGGGGAGAAAACTCTCTGAAGCCAGGTATGCCATGCCTTGCACAAGTGTGGTGAAATCTCAGAGAGGTTGTGCGTTGACCCTCAGTTTATTCTTGAACAGAGGGCGAACGGGGCACTGGGCACTTCTCACAAACTTTCTAGTGAACAAAAGGTGCCTATTCTTTTTTTAAAAAAATAAAATAAAACATAAATATTACTCTTCCATATTTCTTCTGCCTATATTTAGTAATTAATTTATTTTATGATAAAGTTCTAATGAAGTGTAAATTGTTTCAGCGAAATTCTGCTTTTCTTTTCATCCCTTTGTGTAAACCTGTTAATAATGAGCCCATCACTAATATCCAGTGTAAAGTTTAACACGGTTTGACAGTAAATAAATGTGAATTTTTTTCAAGTAGCTAGTGTGCACTTTTATGGAAGCCGCGTAGTTGGCTTTGGTCCGTTGGTCCATTTCTTCACCTCCATTCCTTCGGTTTAAGTGGCTTCAGCCTTTCACTGTGGCTACCGTGGAATAAACACTTCCAACTGTCTTTCTCTATGTGAGAGAACAGAGATAAGTTGCCTCTTCCTTGTTCAGGATGAAAAGAACGTACATGTGTTCTGTAAGCGTAACGTACACACAGTGTCCAGCAGAAAAGCTTTGGTACTACTCCAGGGGAATACTCTGAAGGTAATTTTGTTCATGGCACTGTACGTCCACATACTAGAAAAGTAAGGCTCTACCATCAAATGTGGGCATCGTACAGATGATTTTTTAAAATTGATTTTTCAGTAGTGTACTGAGGAATTCCTAAAACACAGTTTTGCAGTTTGCGGATAAGTGTCCCTGTAGACTGCTGTGAATGACAAGTTTTGTTATCACAGAAAGGTTTTACTCTGAGTTGAAAAATCACATAATTGAATCTCAGCAAATAGATTGTCCTGTTTATAAACATTCATACCAAAGCTTAGTGGTTCTTGATTGCTTCCATCAAGCTAAAAATCACCTCGTGGACACAACGTGGCACGAGCAATTGAATTTTATAGAATTTTTTTAAAATTTTGTATTTATCCATCTAAAGATGGGTACAGTGAAGTAGACTAATGAAATATAAACATTTACAGTAAGGTAAAAGCGCCATGTATTTAGGAGGGCTATGATAAAGAATACAGCGTGTGTTTATGTTTTTTAAAAGTGTCACAGGGAAATTCACACTGTCATTAGTTCCTCATGACACCCTCTCTGGAACTCTGATCCCAGCTCTCTTGGCCCAGCGAGACAGTTCCATGAGTGGCTTCACAAGGCACAATCAGAAGCACAGTGACGGCTGCCGAGTGCCATCCAAAGGGAAGGCGGGCTCCTGAAACGAGGTGCGTCCTGCTTTGCCTGCTCGGCATGGTGTGGCGCAGCTCCTGGCTCGTACCCCAAATCTAAGTGACCATGAAAGGTCAGTGTTTGAATCTGTTGAGGACCTTGAAGCAGTCTTGACAACACAACTAAAGACACTCAGGAAGGAAACCTTCCAGAACTACTTCAGAAAGAGACGGGAAAAGTGGGCGCAATGTCTTTGAAATGAGGATTTTGAAAGGACTGATGAATATGTGACTTTTACTATAATAAAAGTTTTTTAAATTTAAGTGATTGTGGGCGGGAAAGATAGCTCAGTGGACTAAGCGCCTGCTTAGTAAAGTGCAGGGACCAGGGTTCCGTCCCTGGTACCGCATGCTGCACGGGCCCCGCCCCCCGCACGCTGAGCTGACCACCAAGTCCTGGTGTGGTGGCACATGCCTGTAACCCCAGCGATGGGTAGGCTGAAAGCTGAAGGATCACAAATAGTTCAAGCTGCATAGTGAGACCCTATACCAAATACAGAAAAATTAATTAATTTCAGTGGTCGCTGTAGTTTTCAATCAGACCCTGTGCATACACTATGCATGTAGATTTCTTCTAACAAATTACAAGTTACTCTCATTTCTCTGTAAGAAATAATGTTTCAAACATTCAAAAATGCTCTGACAATGAGTATACCTTCAGGGATTTATCAAACTTTATTTGCTGGAAGGGGGCATTACATAATCAAACATACTAATTTTCTATCTCATTACACTTTTTCTTTGCAGAATCTGAACCTATACATTATTGTGTGATAAATGTTCACCTGTAAGCTAGCTGGGGTCAGGCTCTTTACAGCAATGAACTAAAAAACAGTGTTGCTTATTCAGTCAGAACTCTGTTATGATATAAAAAAGTACATGGCATCTCATGGTTAAATTTCCTGTTTAGCCAAAGTAAGTTTTTTTAAAGGAGCTTTGTCCTATGGGATATAATTTGGAGGTTTTTGTACATCTTTGTCAGAAAAAGAGAATTGCTTTTAAATCTTATTTCTTTATAAAAACGTTAATATCACCTTAAATCTGAAGTACAGTTCCCACTAGTGTAAGATAGTTTTTATGCTTAACATTATTAAACTACTGAATGCCTTTTAGGGCCCATGTACTCATTATAACTCAGTGGGGTTTTCTTTCAGGGCTGGGGGTCCCAGACTTTGAACTTCTGGCTTAAAACTGACCTTTAATATGTTCCTGCAGAGTAGGCAGATTTGTAAAACTTTAACTCCATAAAATTTTTATCAGGTTACCATTCTCTAAATTAAGAGGGAAAAAAAAATGAGAGAATGTACACTAGCTGAATTTCTGAGAAAAGCTCGTCATGTTGATACTGAAATTTTCCTTAAAGACTCTTGTTGGAGGATCTTATGGATGGAACCAGAGCTCACACAGTCCTGGGCACCAGCTCGTTTTCTTCCTGGAAGATTATGGCTTTAGGTCACAGACATCAGCATGACAAGTTAGCAGCATGTAGAAGATGAGTGAGAATTACTTCATAGCACAAAAACTTGTGTCCTTTTGGGGAAAGGCTGTGTCACATGCTCTGTGGTAGTGAATTTCATGGTGATTTGAGTAGTCACATAGTACGGGCAGACTGCAAGTGTGTGTGTACTCCGAGATAATTCATGACAATCTTAATTATCATTTGGTTGGATAGAGATGAGAATTTCCTACTTCTTTCAGTTTATTTCTCCAAATGATCCATAGGAACACATACTAGCTATATACACCAAGCAGAAAACTTAGAATGTTTAAGAAAACTATCACATTTTTTTTTCTCTCTCTCTTTCTTTCTTTCTTTCTTTCTTTCTTTCTTTTTTTTTCCTATCACATTTTCAGCCAACAAGTTTTTACTTATTTCTTGAGCCTTGTTGCAAAACGTAGGATGCCGTGGAAACTCCTGGAAATGACCCAAGGTCATCTGAAGGCACGATGGCCACTGAGCTACTGTGTCTCAGAGGGCATTAACAGTGAGCTGTAAGAGCACCAGGTCGTTAAGCTAATTAGAAGTTCTTCTGAAGTGTTTTTCAAATATTAAAAACAGACTCCTCATGTCTTACTAAAGCTTCTTTGGAATCTTCATGTCTCCTGATGGTGTTACTGTTCAATGAATGTAGTTTCTCGGATATCTTCAGAGCCCTGTCTGGTATTTATTTATTTATTTATTTATTTATTTATTTATTATGTATTTAGTTCAGGGTCTACAGGGTCTCACTACACAGATCAAACTCCTAGTGATCCTCCTGTTTTCAGCCTCCCAAGAGCTGGGATTATAAATGCGCACCACCACACCCGGTCTCAGTTCTCTGTGTGTCCCGGAGGTGGGGCAGGCACAGCATGTTAGGGATCAAACCCGTGTCCCATGCCTGCCTAAGCAGGTGCTTTAGTCCACTGAGCTATCTGGCTGTCCCCCAGCTTGATTTTTAAAGCCTACTCTTTTTACTGGTGAATTTTTTCTGAATTAATGTATTGTGAAGTGCTGTCAGGTATCAGTGCTGGAATTTAACAGGTTTTTTGAAAGAAGTAGTTCTTAACTTCTTCTTCTTCTTCTTCTTCTTCTTCTTCTTCTTCTTCTTCTTCTTCTTCTTCTTCTTCTTCTTCTTCTTCTTCTTCTCCTCCT
>NW_004524685.1:8323152-8333257 GCF_000260255.1 Octodon degus | reverse complement strand
ATGGCATCATGCAATACAACAAGCATTGTTGAATTCCCATTACTTTGTTGAGTGAAATTTTGTATCATTTCTAATGCTTTTTTTTTCTATCACTATTTTTGTATTCTTTAAAAACTAAACATTAAAAAAAAAAAAAGTGAAATGGGTAACCCAGTAAAGCATCCCACCAAAATCTTACTTGCAGTGGTGGAACAGGGATTGCCTCATGGATGTTCCTCGCATTTTTCTGTTTCATTCTTACTGAAGCGATAAGACCAAATGCTCTTAGAAACATTTAAAAGCCACGGTTAATCTGAAGCAGTGTTGTGTGAGCATGAAACTAGTGTTGAATAATCAGTTTATGAATAGTTTTCCACGGCAGTTTTAAGTCATGTGTCAGAACTAAGCTCCTTAAAAAGCATGTTGGCACCCACAGCAACATGGCTTTCTGTTTCGATTTGGTGAAGGCAAAATGACTCATACTTTGATAGTCCCTGAGAAAGGCTGACAGCTATAGAGCAGCAAACACCTAGGAACAGTGAGGAGTACCAGAGACACTGATCAGTGAAAGGTTCATTTACTTGTTCTGCTAAAATCATAACCCTAGGAAATAGGTTGCTTTCAAACCAAAACACTGTTAGCATACAGTGGGACAACAGAACAATAAAGAACTACCAAACTGTTCAACACAGATGAAATGACTAATTACATAGAGTAATGGGAATAAAATTGTAAGCATGTACCTTTTAGTAGATGCTTAAATACATGCCAGGCTCTGTCCTAAATGTAATGTGTTTTACTGTACTCTACCCCCTCTGCAGTCCTCAGAGGAGGGTTTTCTTTTTGCAAAAGAAAATGTACTCAGTCTCGCTGCCGCTGAGTGGCAGAGCTGCCACCAGAGCACTGTGGAATTTGAGCCTTCAACCACCATGTGTTTTGCTTAGGGTTCCACAAATATTCCTACTATATGACAGATTCTTTCTTTGCTGCCAGTCATAGAAGGCTCTTGGTTTTGAGTCTCTGGAAGCTATCAAGGAAAATGAAGAAGTCAGTTTCAGTAAGCCCAAGTGCTTCAGAAGGAGGCATCCCTGAAAAAGATAATCTGAACCTCTAACAGATAAAATATTGGCCACAGGGGCTCTGTCAGGCTGGGTGGGAGCCAGATGCAGAGTTGATTATTGGTTACTGATGTCTCCGCTAGATGGGATTTGAACAAAAGCCTGTATGTAGAGGAAAGTTTTGTGATGAGGAAAGATTTTGATTTATAATGTTGTAGTCCTTATCTGACTAGTGAGATAACACCATCTTACCCAAATGGAAGTGGGCTCCAAAAACTAGGGAAAATGAGAATCATTTCATTCGTTTTATTTGATTTTATTTCCCTGAACAACTTAGCTGTAACAACACAAATGCCATGTGAACAATGGAAAATGCCACAGGTTCCTTACACTCTTTCAGAATTTCTAGTTTCAAGTTGAATTATGTCTATGTTTATGGTGTTTTAGATTGCATAATCTTTCTTCTTCTAATGTTTGTAGACAGATCTCTACTCTTAATCTAAAAAATGAAGTGTTTGTACTAAAATAGTATCACTGTCTTACTTTCTGTCACAATGTGTTCTGTAGGGGCCTAGACGTAAGAGGGTGGCTCAGTGAGGCAAGCTGGTTAGCACGTCCTGCAAGTTCCGTCCCTGGAAGTGTAGGCTGCTAAGGTGGGCATAGTGCTGACCTGTGGGACTTTTCTGGTGCCTGAGAGGAAAGCCAGGGCCTTGTTTGTATCAGGCAAACAGTTACTGCTGGACCATACACTCAGTGTTTGACGTTTCCAGTGGATCGCAGGAAGTCACAGGTGTCGGAGCCAAGTACTGCAACAAGCAAGGAAACCAAGAACCTAAATGGGGTGGCAACTCGAGTTCAGCTTCACGCTTGAGGGTACTGCTTCGGCACCGTTCAATCCCAGCTCTGGGGACAGGCTGGCCCCTCCAAAGCCCCCGGGAGCTGGGCCGTAGGTTGTCCCTGAAGCTATGTGCACTGACTTCAGCTTGGATCTGGGCCTCTGGGCACACAGAGCTGCCGCTGCTGGACATTCCGGCGTCTTTCTGGGTGACTCTTGATGCTGTTAGCTTCTGTCCTGGTCCCCCACTGCCTCCCTTCACTCTTTGCTTTCCTGCCTCCCTTTCTATCCTTTTGAAACTCCTTTTTCTCCTCTTTTACCATGATTTTTATTACTTCACAGTGATGGCCATTTTAGTTCTTAATCACACTACCTTTAGATTCCTTTAATTTGCGGATTTGACCTTTCAGATCTGCTTATTTATAGAATACATATACGTATGTGTACGTGTGTCTGAATTTTTATCTGTCTTATGACTTTTCTTTAATAATTATTTTTATCATTAAGATTTAATATTGATTGGAATATAAACGCGCTTATATTTAAATTTCTCCTTAGTTCCACTTTTTAACCTCCTTCTAACTTTCTATTTATCCATTCATGATTTTTAAACATCTCCTACTGCAGGGTCAGGGAAATGGCTCAGCAGAATAAACGCTTCCTGGCCAGCGCAAGGGCCTGAGTTCAATCCCCAGTTCCAAAAAAAAAAAAAAAAAGAAAAAAATCTACTGCACATGTTCTTCTTTATTCTTCCTCCCTCCCTCCCTTCCTCCCTCCCTTCCTTCTTCCTTCCATCTTCCTTTTCCTTCCTTCCTTCCTTTCCTTCTTTTCTCCTTTTCACATCCCCAGACATGCCACCACTGGCCATCTCAGGCATCTCAGCACTTCCGGTAGTTCATGCCTTACATATTAGAAGCTGTGAATAACCTTTTCACTAGAATCTAAGGAGGAAATGTGATAGGGGCAGGAAGCTTTTTATGGTTTTGGTTTTTTGTTTTTTTGGGTTTTTTCCCTAATCCTTCTAGTTATCCTATCCGCACCTAATGACATTAAATTTTTGCGCTTTGTCCCTGCTGACTCAAGAGTCCCCTGAATGACTCTCTTAATGTTAGTACGTCCACTTACTGCACTGTTCAATGGAGTGTCGGAATTCTAATGGCAGACACAAGTTATTAGCTAAGTTGGCTTCACGTCATGTTAAACTGCGATTTGTCGCTGTCCATGCCCCCCACGCCTGTCAGACCAATGCGAATGCCAGAGGTGGACAGTGACTTCCACACTCTTTGTCACCTTTCTAGTGTGGTCACTGCAGGAGCTCTGGCTTCTGCTTCCAGCAATTCCACATAAACACTCCGGACATAGGTCACTCTGAGCTTCTGATACACCAATCCTAAAACAGAAGTGAATGTCAGCTTTCAATGTGCCTCTTAACTAAAGAGCGATACTAATGCAGTAGGGTTCCGTATCCTCAGACTGAGCCTCCCCAGATGACTTGGCCTCCGCAGTCTGCCTTGTGTGGGATGTGCTAGCACTCTGCAAACCAGCGGGCTGTTCTTCATTTTCTTTTCTTTTTTTTTTATCAGGTGACTTTATTTACCAGGAGTCAGCTGCATTATATTTTTCACCAAACACTTGCTGTTGTGCTGCATATTGTAATTAAATAATGTAATTAAACATAATTAAATATCACTAAATTGCTTACGAAATAATTTAATTAAACATTATATAGTGCCTAAGAAAAAAGAATAAGAGTAAGCGTGAAACACGAAGTATTATTCATGGCTGAGTCAGTTGTGGACAGAAAAAGTTTAGACTAAAAGTCATAAAGCTCTAGGAGGACTCCACACTCTGGTCACCCCACAAATAAAGATTTTTGTTCCTATTGAAATAAAGAGAAGTTGGACATTGTAAGTGCTGCCTTGTAGGTGGGCCATTTGCGGGGTTCACCGTTGGCGACTCCTGCCAACCCAGCCACTCTTGGAAACCTCTGGCCCTGCAAAAACTGACTTTTTAATTAACGGGCTACTGTCTTCTTTACAATAAATAAGAGTGCTTTTTGCTAAATGAGAAATTAATTTAAAAAATATATCAATCCCTGTAGTTAACCATCCAATTTAATATTTGTATTACCTAACATATTTATCACATATTTTAACATAAGGTAAAGTAACAAATCCATGAATATTTACCTATTTCTTATATACTTACCCCAGTTTTAGTGTTCATTTTCTATGATAAGATATTCACATACATAATTTAATGAAGAAGTGGTGGGTTGGTTAGGCAAACTGGATTCACATAGACATGGGGTTAAGCCTTTGCTCTTTCTGGGGCAAATTACTTAACCTCTTGCAAATTGTTTCCTCCTCCGTAAAATTGGAATCAGCCCACCTTGCCAGTGGTAACCTGGAATCGCTGAGAAGTTCTCTGATGTGCGGAAAGAGCCTCGGCACCGCGCCTGGCGCCTGATAGGGCTTCACTAATAGTCACTGTTTTCTTTAGAAAGATATCGTGAGCAGCATAAAGATTTCATGACTTTAAGTTTTAGAGAAAGAATCAGCCATCGGGATTGATTCCAATTGGATCGTCATTATCTTCCTCAAGCCAGGCGGCCAGAGATGTATCCAGTAAGCAGACAGGCGCCAAAAGCGTTGGGCCCCGGTGTATGCAGGATGAGCACCCCATTCTGCAGCTCCAGGACTCCTGTCCCCACATTAGTGAGGAGAAAGGCCACCCCTTCAGATCCTTCCGGAATGTTAATTCAGCTGGTTACGATGCTGATCCTACAGAGAGCCTCGTCACTCCACTTTTTCCCTTCTCTTTCCCCTTTCTGCCTTCCTTTTCTTTCCCACAAGCTGTGGCCAAGTCTTTTGCTGTACTCCTTTGATTGCTTCCTCTCTCTTTCACCTAGTAAATGCTGACTGAGAATCTGCTCTGTGCTTGAGCACAAAAAGTAGGTGGCACAACACAGAAATGAAAGATGTTTCTGCCTTTGAGGTAATGACTGACATACATCGACCACCTACTGTTCGCTAAGCTTGGTATTTAAATTCCTGATGAACATTATCTCTTCTAAGTCTCATAGCAATCCCATAGCATAAGTACTATAATCTGCATTTTATAAGCGAAGAAATAGGCTTACCAACGTGAAGTGACTTACTAGCAATTAAATATTTACTCAGTGGGGACCCCGAGAGCCTAAGATCTAACAACTTTGTTATGAGACAACTGAAATGACTTGAAAGAGAAACGTGTATTTTAAAACCCAGTTGGGTAATTAAAGCCCAGAGAGATCCAGGCCTGCCTATGTCAGAGCACCAAAGAAAGAATGATCAAATGAAGAGTCCTGGGAAAGGCTTATTCGGTGGTACTACTGGAGCTGAGATCCGAAGGATGAGCAGGAGTCTGCAGGATAAACAAAGCAGTGGGGTGTTCTAGAGAAACAGAAAATTATGCAAAATCAAACCAACATGGCAAGACCCTGGATGGGCTGAGGGCGAAGGTCCATGCCCCTTGTCCAGGGTCCATTACTGGAAGCCCAAGCAGTACACGAGGCCAGACTGAGAGAAGTCGAATAGCATTCAAGTTCTAGAACTGAGATCTGCCGCTTTATGCCGCTTTACGGGCAGACGATGAGAAGGGAATTAGTATTAGTGTTTTCGTGCATAGTAGGTCCTACACATACGTCACGCTAATCACAGTTTGCCAAGTCATCAGCATCACCCAAGAAGTAGCTATTATTACTGGTGCCTGAACTGTACAGCTTTTGTGGGGAGCACTCCCTGAGTTTTCATGGGCTGAACACAGCCATGTAACTAGAACCAAGGTTGGGAAACAGTCAATGGAGACCTGGCAGCCACCACGTGTCCACTACACACCTGAGGATGACATCACTTGAAATTATGACAACATTGTTGGACCTTGCCTGTTTTTAAGCCATACAAGTATGTGTGAGAATATTTTGTGTGGCTTCTTTAACTTTATTTTTGTGAAAATAAGTTTCTTTCAGACACAGTGTTTAAGTTCATTCCTTTTCTTTGCATTATAATATTCCAACAATAATTACATCATATTACTTTCCAGTGTAGGAGTAGTTCTTATTGTTACTTTCAAAGATGATAAAACAAAAAGGTGAACAGGTTAAAAAAAAGTTTTACACAGAGCTAGACAGTTGGAGAGGTAAAACTCTGGTCCAATATAATCTTATTTGGAAGTCTAAAGGGCAGTGTAATATGAAGTTTGAATCACTCGACATCTGAACAACAACTATTTATTGAGCATTTTCTCGATAAATGCCACAATAACTTGTGTTCCAAATACACTTTCAAGAGCATAGTAAAGAGCAAAGAAGACTCCCTGAACTCTTTTTGTGTGTGTGTGTGTGTGTGGCCAGCTCAGCCCACCAGGGGGTGGGGCTGGCTGGCATGTGGTGCTGGGGGATTGAACCTGCGGTCCCTTTGTTTTGCTAAGCTTGTTCTAAGTAGGTGCTTTAGACCACTGAGCCATCTCCCCAGCCCCACTGAACTCTTTACTAAATATTTAGGTAAAATCAGGTGTGGTGGCACACACCCGTAATGCCAGCAGTGAGGAGGCTGAAAACAGGAGGATCACTATGAGTCTGAGCTGAGTAGCGAGACCCTGTACCAAATACATTTAAAGAAAAAATTAGGCATACCTGAAGATAACTTGAGTTACCAAAAGGTGTTATGAGTACAACACTAATAACCACACAGAAAATATCCATACTAGCCACTTACTCCTCTCTGGAACAAGATACAGGACACTCCTAAGTTAAAGAAGGAGTGGTTTCGTTTAGCTTGCAGGTTCGGTGGGCTCAGTCTACGGTCAGCTGACTCCACGGCAGAAGCAGCATGGTGGAAGGGCCGATTGGAGGAAAGTGCCTTATCTCCTGGTGGCCAGAAAGTGGGGCGAAGGGGCTGTGGACGAGACTATGCCCTGCCATGTGACACTTCCAGTGACATTTGTCCTCCAACATGAGACTTTTAGGGGACATTTTAGATCTAAACATGACACCCATCCATGGCTTTTAAAGGTTCATGTCTAACTTACTATGTAACATGAGATAGAGCTCTTGATCTACCATTAAGAGTTGCCAGAGTCTTCTCGGTTCCAGCACTACTGTAAAACAACTTCAAGTTCTCTTCTGAGAGGCAGGACAAACTATGAGCTGTGGGTCCCTCTAAAAAGTCAAAATAAAAGGTAAAAATCTCCAACGTATAATGGGACAAGATCAACATTCCCACCTCCAAAGGGAAGAATAAGAAAAAAAATGGACCAAAGCAAGAGCAAAACCTAGCAGAAAAACAGTAAATTCCAGCACTGGGGGCAGGGGGAGGGGGAGTACAAGCTCCAAAGGGTGTAGGAAGTCCCATACCTGCTCCCTTAAATGTTGCAGCCCAGATGGCCCCTGTCTTGGGATGGCTCTACTCGCTGCCTACAGTTATCCTGAGCAGGTGTTCCACATCCCTGTTCTCTCTGATTTCCTTGGGTCTCCATGCCCTGGCTTGGAGGAGGGTTGGTGCTGTGTCCCTACTGCTGTTGCATATTGCATACCTCAATATCTAGACCAAGGTCTCCATTTTAGAAGCAACGCTGTCTTTTGCCCCCACTTGGAAGGTGCTTCCTCTCTGGTTCTGCTTTTCACTACAAACCTGGCTGAGAGCAGCCGGTCATTCTCCTGCTGCAGTGAGCTCTTGGCCACCTTGACATTTCCTCCACCAGCTTCATTAGCGCAGTGCCCTTAAAGTCTCCTCCCCCAAAGCCTCACAACATGGGTAACAATGTAGACCAAACTTTTTGCCAGAATGCAGCCCATGGCACCGCCTCTCCAGTTTCCCAAACCCTCCTCATTCCCTTCTGAATCCCGGCCTTTACTGTCTGCATTCCTATCAGCGTCCCGATCCTCTGAGCCTAACAGGAATCATCCCTCCAGCCTGCTTCAAAGCACCCTAGAGCTTCTCTCCCTGCTATCTCAGAACGTTTCCAAATTCTGCCGCAAAGCCTTCTGAGCCACACAGTACGGTGCAGCCACAGTGGGCTGGCACACCCAGGACCAGTTTTCTATATTAATTCATTTTCTGTCACTGGGACTGAACATCTGATGCCCACCACAACTTAAGGGAGAGAGGTTGATTTCGGCTCACGGTGTCAGTGGGTTCAGCCCCTGGTTGGTGAGCGTGAAGCCAGAAATAACGTGGAGGAAGGGCCGGTCGGAGAGAGCAACTCACCTCGGGGTGGCCAGGAGGTAGAGAAAGAGCAGGAACTGGACACAACACGCTGACCTGCCTGCTCTGACTAGTTCCCAACTCCAATGGCCTGAGACTGAGGGGACCCTTTAGATATGAACCATAACAGTGCCGTTGCCAACTACCCGGTCTGGTAGTGGAAGGTCCTACTTTATTGGAGTACTTGTATCAGTGCATGTGATTTCCGGGTCACATACACAGCCTGGTGACAGCTGCCCTGCTGCCTTTATCTTATATTTGAAGATGCTAAACCTCAGAGAGTTACAGGGCCCAGCGCACGTCCCGCCGTGTGACACGGCCTAGCAGGACTGCATTCACATCCAGGCAGTCTGGCTTCAGAGGTGGGCGCTTAACTGCGTCTTCATGAAGCACAAGCTAATAAAGGCCACCGCAGGGAGCAGGCCAGCCCAGCCAGGAGAAAAGGAAAGACCTCTATGAGGTGCGCAGGAGGTGTTTGAGTCAGAGGCTTGAAGAGTTAAAAGGAGAAATTTGTTTAAAGACCTGGACCCAGTGCCTCCTGTGCATAAGAAACAGTAAATAGAAAGACTTGAGTGGAAAATGACTCAACACACTTAAGGGTCAAAAAGAAGAAGTGAAACGAAGCTGGGAGGAGCAGAGAAAGGGCCGCAGGTCCTCACCAATCTATCCAGGTCCTGCTTTCCTTTCTCTGTTGCTGGTTCCAAAGTGAGCTAGTAGTTTTCTTCGCTTAAGTGGTATGAAGCGATGATCCATAAAAGGACCCAGAACTCCAGAAAGGCGAGGTGTCCGTGTTCAAACTTCCTTTCTGCTCTTGGTCTTCTCCACTGAGGCTCCTCCCCTGGTGGTGCTGGCGACATCAGGGACCCCTGGAGGCAGGTATTGGGGGCCCAATGCAGCCCCCCACATCCTCACTTTTCCATCTGCCTTTTTGTTCCCACTGCCTGCAAATGGCCACCAACTGGGGTTGGCAGCGCTCAGCAGGGGCCTCTGAAGTCCAAATCCCTTTCTACATTCCCATCAGCTGGGGCTAGGGGCAGGGTGAAAGTAGAGGCCAGAAGGAGCAGGGAGCTCCGTGAAACTGGACCCGGGCTCCTTCAGAGGCTGCATTTGCTTTCTCAGGAAAGTGAGGTATCTGCCTCGAGCATTTCAGACCAAGAAGCTGCCTCTGCAGCTAGCGATGCCTGGGAACACGGGTGGGGCAGGGTGCTCTGCACTGTCTCAAGGTGACAGAACGGTCTGTGCTGCTACTCCTTGGGAGCCTGTCCTAATTATATGCCTGCTTGATTATTGTTCTGCAGATTGATTAGAACCATATTCAAGACATTTGTAGATCATAGTTCCTGGACACATCTATATGTTAGCAAATCAAGTATGATTTATCCCTGGAATTATTGGTTAGGGACGGCTTCTTTTTCTCAATGCGTGCTCCCTCTAGCTTATAATTTTAATTAGCTCTTGCTGCCAGTTCACACCGAGACCGGGGATGATTGTCACTTCAGCTCTGATGCATAGCCTTCGCTTGTAATGCAGCTCTGAGCTTTGCATTCCGATTCCTTAATCAATGCTGGATGTAGGATAAGGGGAACCGTTGAGTTAAAGTTGCAGTACAACAGGAAATTGAACAGCTCTTCAATTTAGGAGGTGAATCTGAATTAGATTACTGATAGACGTAGCTGGGTTTGACAACCCAGGGACATTTATCCACCGTGCCCAATTCACACTGAAGATCATGCTCCTCTTGCATGCTGAGCTAAGGAGAAGGGGCTAGAATTCTGTGCTGAGGAGGGTCCTGCCCACCTGGGAAGCCCCTGAGGTCTTTTTGCGGGGGAGGGGTACTAAATAAGTAATTCAGGACATTAGCACTGAGCTACATCCCTCACATTTAAAAAAAATTTTTAATTGAAGACAGAGTCTTGCTAAGTAGCCCAGAATGGGTTTGAACTTGTTACACTCTGAGTCTGAACCCTGGGTCTTCACTGCTTGCAGCT
>NW_004524685.1:8321549-8322912 GCF_000260255.1 Octodon degus | reverse complement strand
AGGAATTGAACTCAGGCCCTTGCGCTTGCTGGGGAAGCGCTTATTCCACTAAGCCATCTCCCCGGCCCCAGCTTGCAGCTTCTTTACAACATGAGTGGCAGGTGTCCTTGCTGGGGCTGTGACAGCATTTGTTCTTGGACGGCCCCATCCTGTCTGTCTCTCTCTGTCTCTGTCACCCCATGTCGCCCTGTCACTCTGTGTCTCTCTCTGTCTCTTTCTCTCTGTGCCTGTCTCTGTCACTCTGTCTCTCTCTGTGTCTCTGTCTCCCTGTCTGTCTCTGTCTCTCCCCGCCTCTCCCCACTTCTCTCCCACACAGGGAATTTAAGTTAGCTCCCTGATTGCTTTTCTACTGAGGGAGATAAAAAGGGGCTTCCTTGGAAGCCCTGTATCTTTGGGCTGTGGCAATTGTCTGTGTATGAAGAGAGAACAATTACTCCCTGAATATGTAAAATAATTGTAAGAAAAACCTGCTTTGAAATTCTGATTACTCTTTTTTTTTTAACCTCAGATAATATTGTATTGTTTCTTGAAATATCTAGTATCTTGAACAAGATAATTATATTCCTACTAATACACAAGTAGAATTTCCCCTCTGTGAAATACAAGAGAGCTACCTATTTCAGACAGATTTAAGTTCAAATTTAATCACTTTGTCTCTGAACTTCAAGCGAAATTTAATTATCATCATCTTGACTTACACTGACTAATATACAAACAGCGCCCGTGAGAGTGGGAAAGTAGAAGGTGTGCTAGAGAAAAGAGCTGAGCAGTGTCTGACAGAAGTTTGAAAGTTTCAAAAAGGCAATCTGTTCCCCCAAGTTCAGGCTCTTCTCTTCCTGAATGTCATTGGTATTAAAATACAATATTGCTTGGAAGTGCAAATATGAATATTTAACAGAAGCAAGGGATGCAGTTTAATGTTCCTAGCACCAGGTTGAACAGAAGGAAGATTCTTGAAGTATTTGGAGGAAGTGGAGTCGCCTTGAGGGTTTTTCTCACCCACGCACTAGGGAGGCCTGTTGTACCCTGGGTGGTGAGAGTGGAGTCTGACCGTCAGGCAGTCAGGGTAAGCTTTGCCCTGCCTGAGCAGTGTGGGTAAGGGCAGGATTTCCTGCAGGAAAATTAACACTTGCTATCTGTTGTATTAAGGTTCTCCAGGTAAACAGAAACAGTAGAGGGGTGTGAAGGTACTTGGGAGCTTGAATGTTTATTTAGGAGGGAGGGAAGGAGGGAAGAAGGGAGGAAGAAAGAAAGGAAGGAGGGAGAGAAGAAAGGAAGGAAGGAGGGAGGAAAGGAAGGAGGGAGGAAAGGAAGGAGGGAGGAAAGCGCAGGTCCTCACCAATCTATCCAGGTCCTGCTTTCC